>NC_138778.1:236601431-236704307 GCF_965119305.1 Pelophylax lessonae
TGGGGGGGGGGGGGGAGATCGGTGGTGTTGGGGGGGGGGGGGGGGGGAGATCGGTGGTGTTGGGGGGGGGGGGGAGATCTCGGTGGTGATGGGGGAGGGGTCGGTGGGGTTCCGGTGGTGATGGGGGAGGGGTCGGTGGGGTTCCGGTGGTGATGGGGGAGGGGTCGGTGGGGTTCCGGTGGTGATGGGGGAGGGGTCGGTGGGGTTCCGGTGGTGATGGGGGAGGGGTCGGTGGGGTTCCGGTGGTGATGGGGGAGGGGTCGGTGGGGTTCCGGTGGTGATGGGGGAGGGGTCGGTGGGGTTCCGGTGGTGATGGGGGAGGGGTCGGTGGGGTTCCGGTGGTGATGGGGGAGGGGTCGGTGGAGTTCCGGTGGTGATGGGGGAGGGGTCGGTGGAGTTCCGGTGTATACAGGAAACGTTCCCCGGGTCTCACCTGTCGGTTCGGTTGCTCGGGCGGCTCTCCCGGGTGATCCGGGTGTCCTCGGCCTCCTCCGGGTGTCTCCGCTCCTCACCGGAAACTACAACTCCGACCAATCACAGCGCTCCGGTGACGTCAATCGGCCTCCAAATGACAGGAAACGGTCTCTAAGCAACCGGGCTCCGCCCCTTCCCACACTGCCCCGCGCTGCGTCACATGACCTTCCGTCTGACGTCACCAGAGCTGGATTGTGCGGAAAAATCCGAACCACAGCCTGGGGACCGAGCCAATCACCGTCCTTCATATCACAGTCCCCTCCCCTTCATATCACAGTCCCCTCCCCTTTAAATCACCGCCCCCTCCCCTTTATATTACAGTCCCCTCCCCTTCATATCACAGTCCCCTCCCCTTCATATCACAGTCCCCTCCCCTTCATATGACAGCCCCTCCCCATCATATCACAGTCCCCTCCCCTTCATATCACAACAGTACCCTCCCCTTCATATCACAGTCCCCTCCCCTTCATATCACAGTCCCCTCCCCTTCATATCACATCCCCTCCCCTTCATATCACAGTCCCTCCCCTTCATATGACATCCCTCCCCTTCATGTCACAGTCCCCTCCCCTTCATATCACAGTCCCCTCCCCTTTAAATCACCGCCCCCTCCCCTTTATATTACAGTCCCCTCCCCTTCATATCACAACAGTCCCCTCCCCTTCATATCACAGTCCCCTCCCCTTCATATCACAGTCCCCTCCCCTTTAAATCACCGCCCCCTCCCCTTTATATTACAGTCCCCTCCCCTTCATATCACAACAGTCCCCTCCCCTTCATATCACAGTCCCCTCCCCTTCATATGACCATCCCTCCCCTTCATGTCACAGTCCCCTCCCCTTCATATCACAGTCCCCTCCCCTTCATATCACAGTCCCCTCCCCTTCATATGACAGCCCCTTCCCCATCATATCACAGTCCCCTCCCCTTCATATCACAACAGTACCCTCCCCTTTATATCACAGTCCCCTCCCCTTCATATCACAGTCCCCTCCCCTTCATATCACAGTCCCCTCCCCTTTAAATCACCGCCCCCTCCCCTTTATATTACAGTCCCCTCCCCTTCATATCACAACAGTCCCCTCCCCTTCATATCACAGTCCCCTCCCCTTCATATCACAGTCCCCTCCCCTTCATATGACAGCCCCTCCCCATCATATCACAGTCCCCTCCCCTTTAAATCACCGCCCCCTCCCCTTTATATTACAGTCCCCTCCCCTTCATATCACAACAGTCCCCTCCCCTTCATATCACAGTCCCCTCCCCTTCATATCACAGTCCCCTCCCCTTCATATGACAGCCCCTCCCCATCATATCACAGTCCCCTCCCCTTCATATCACAACAGTACCCTCCCCTTCATATCACAGTCCCCTCCCCTTCATATCACAGTCCCCTCCCCTTCATATCACATCCCCTCCCCTTCATATCACAGTCCCTCCCCTTCATATGACATCCCTCCCCTTCATGTCACAGTCCCCTCCCCTTCATATCACAGTCCCCTCCCCTTTAAATCACCGCCCCCTCCCCTTTATATTACAGTCCCCTCCCCTTCATATCACAACAGTCCCCTCCCCTTCATATCACAGTCCCCTCCCCTTCATATCACAGTCCCCTCCCCTTTAAATCACCGCCCCCTCCCCTTTATATTACAGTCCCCTCCCCTTCATATCACAACAGTCCCCTCCCCTTCATATCACAGTCCCCTCCCCTTCATATGACCATCCCTCCCCTTCATGTCACAGTCCCCTCCCCTTCATATCACAGTCCCCTCCCCTTCATATCACAGTCCCCTCCCCTTCATATGACAGCCCCTCCCCATCATATCACAGTCCCCTCCCCTTCATATCACAACAGTACCCTCCCCTTTATATCACAGTCCCCTCCCCTTCATATCACAGTCCCCTCCCCTTCATATCACAGTCCCCTCCCCTTTAAATCACCGCCCCCTCCCCTTTATATTACAGTCCCCTCCCCTTCATATCACAACAGTCCCCTCCCCTTCATATCACAGTCCCCTCCCCTTCATATCACAGTCCCCTCCCCTTCATATGACAGCCCCTCCCCATCATATCACAGTCCCCTCCCCTTTAAATCACCGCCCCCTCCCCTTTATATTACAGTCCCCTCCCCTTCATATCACAACAGTCCCCTCCCCTTCATATCACAGTCCCCTCCCCTTCATATCACAGTCCCCTCCCCTTCATATGACAGCCCCTCCCCATCATATCACAGTCCCCTCCCCTTCATATCACAACAGTACCCTCCCCTTCATATCACAGTCCCCTCCCCTTCATATCACAGTCCCCTCCCCTTCATATCACAGTCCCCTCCCCTTTAAATCACCGCCCCTCCCCTTTATATTACAGTCCCCTCCCCTTCATATCACAACAGTCCCCTCCCCTTCATATCACAGTCCCCTCCCCTTCATATCACAGTCCCCTCCCCTTTAAATCACCGCCCCCTCCCCTTTATATTACAGTCCCCTCCCCTTCATATCACAACAGTCCCCTCCCCTTCATATCACAGTCCCCTCCCCTTCATATGACCATCCCTCCCCTTCATGTCACAGTCCCCTCCCCTTCATATCACAGTCCCCTCCCCTTCATATCACAGTCCCCTCCCCTTCATATGACAGCCCCTCCCCATCATATCACAGTCCCCTCCCCTTCATATCACAACAGTACCCTCCCCTTTATATCACAGTCCCCTCCCCTTCATATCACAGTCCCCTCCCCTTCATATCACAGTCCCCTCCCCTTTAAATCACCGCCCCCTCCCCTTTATATTACAGTCCCCTCCCCTTCATATCACAACAGTCCCCTCCCCTTCATATCACAGTCCCCTCCCCTTCATATCACAGTCCCCTCCCCTTCATATGACAGCCCCTCCCCATCATATCACAGTCCCCTCCCCTTTAAATCACCGCCCCCTCCCCTTTATATTACAGTCCCCTCCCCTTCATATCACAACAGTCCCCTCCCCTTCATATCACAGTCCCCTCCCCTTCATATGACAGCCCCTCCCCATCATATCACAGTCCCCTCCCCTTCATATCACAACAGTACCCTCCCCTTCATATCACAGTCCCCTCCCCTTCATATCACAGTCCCCTCCCCTTCATATCACATCCCCTCCCCTTCATATCACAGTCCCTCCCCTTCATATGACATCCCTCCCCTTCATGTCACAGTCCCCTCCCCTTCATATCACAGTCCCCTCCCCTTTAAATCACCGCCCCCTCCCCTTTATATTACAGTCCCCTCCCCTTCATATCACAACAGTCCCCTCCCCTTCATATCACAGTCCCCTCCCCTTCATATCACAGTCCCCTCCCCTTTAAATCACCGCCCCCTCCCCTTTATATTACAGTCCCCTCCCCTTCATATCACAACAGTCCCCTCCCCTTCATATCACAGTCCCCTCCCCTTCATATGACCATCCCTCCCCTTCATGTCACAGTCCCCTCCCCTTCATATCACAGTCCCCTCCCCTTCATATAACAGTCCCCTCCCCTTCATATGACAGCCCCTCCCCATCATATCACAGTCCCCTCCCCTTCATATCACAACAGTACCCTCCCCTTTATATCACAGTCCCCTCCCCTTCATATCACAGTCCCCTCCCCTTCATATCACAGTCCCCTCCCCTTTAAATCACCGCCCCCTCCCCTTTATATTACAGTCCCCTCCCCTTCATATCACAACAGTCCCCTCCCCTTCATATCACAGTCCCCTCCCCTTCATATCACAGTCCCCTCCCCTTTATATGACAGCCCCTCCCCATCATATCACAGTCCCCTCCCCTTTAAATCACCGCCCCCTCCCCTTTATATTACAGTCCCCTCCCCTTCATATCACAACAGTCCCCTCCCCTTCATATCACAGTCCCCTCCCCTTCATATCACAGTCCCCTCCCCTTCATATGACAGCCCCTCCCCATCATATCACAGTCCCCTCCCCTTCATATCACAACAGTACCCTCCCCTTCATATCACAGTCCCCTCCCCTTCATATCACAGTCCCCTCCCCTTCATATCACATCCCCTCCCCTTCATATCACAGTCCCTCCCCTTCATATGACATCCCTCCCCTTCATGTCACAGTCCCCTCCCCTTCATATCACAGTCCCCTCCCCTTTAAATCACCGCCCCCTCCCCTTTATATTACAGTCCCCTCCCCTTCATATCACAACAGTCCCCTCCCCTTCATATCACAGTCCCCTCCCCTTCATATCACAGTCCCCTCCCCTTTAAATCACCGCCCCCTCCCCTTTATATTACAGTCCCCTCCCCTTCATATCACAACAGTCCCCTCCCCTTCATATCACAGTCCCCTCCCCTTCATATGACCATCCCTCCCCTTCATGTCACAGTCCCCTCCCCTTCATATCACAGTCCCCTCCCCTTCATATCACAGTCCCCTCCCCTTCATATGACAGCCCCTCCCCATCATATCACAGTCCCCTCCCCTTCATATCACAACAGTACCCTCCCCTTTATATCACAGTCCCCTCCCCTTCATATCACAGTCCCCTCCCCTTCATATCACAGTCCCCTCCCCTTTAAATCACCGCCCCCTCCCCTTTATATTACAGTCCCCTCCCCTTCATATCACAACAGTCCCCTCCCCTTCATATCACAGTCCCCTCCCCTTCATATCACAGTCCCCTCCCCTTCATATGACAGCCCCTCCCCATCATATCACAGTCCCCTCCCCTTTAAATCACCACCCCCTCCCCTTTATATTACAGTCCCCTCCCCTTCATATCACAACAGTCCCCTCCCCTTCATATCACAGTCCCCTCCCCTTCATATCACAGTCCCCTCCCCTTCATATGACAGCCCCTCCCCATCATATCACAGTCCCCTCCCCTTCATATCACAACAGTACCCTCCCCTTCATATCACAGTCCCCTCCCCTTCATATCACAGTCCCCTCCCCTTCATATCACATCCCCTCCCCTTCATATCACAGTCCCTCCCCTTCATATGACATCCCTCCCCTTCATGTCACAGTCCCCTCCCCTTCATATCACAGTCCCCTCCCCTTTAAATCACCGCCCCCTCCCCTTTATATTACAGTCCCCTCCCCTTCATATCACAACAGTCCCCTCCCCTTCATATCACAGTCCCCTCCCCTTCATATCACAGTCCCCTCCCCTTCATATGACAGCCCCTCCCCATCATATCACAGTCCCCTCCCCTTCATATCACAACAGTCCCCTCCCCTTCATATCACAGTCCCCTCCCCTTCATATCACATCCCCTCCCCTTCATATCACAGTCCCTCCCCTTCATATGACCATCCCTCCCCTTCATGTCACAGTCCCCTCCCCTTCATATCACATCCCCTCCCCTTCATGTCACAGTCCCCTCCCCTTCATATCACAATCTCCTCCCCTTCATATCACTGTCCCCTCCCCTTCATATCACAGTCTCCTCCCCTTCACATCACAGTCTCATCCCCCTTCATATCACGTCCCCTCCCCTTTATATCACAGTCCCCTCCCCTTATCCTAGTCTCCTCCCCTTCATATCACCATCCCCTCCCCTTCATATCACAGTCCCCTCCCCTTCTTATCCTAGTCTCCTCCCCTTCATATCACCGTCCCCTCCCCTTCATTTCACCATCCCCTCCCCTTCATATCACCGTCCCCTCCCCTTCTTATCCTAGTCTCCTCCCCTTCATATCACAGTCCCCTGCCCTTCATATCCCCTCCCCTTCATATCACAGTCCCCTCCCCTTCATATCACTCTCTCCTCCCCTCATATCACAGTCCCTCCCCTTCATATCACAGTCTCCTCCCCTTCACATCACAGTCTCATCCCCCTTCATATCACAGTCCTCAGTCTCCTCCCCTTCACATCACAGTCCCCTCCCCCTTCACATCACAGTCCTCAGTCCCCTCCCCTTCATATCACAGTCCCCTCCCCTTCATATCACAGTCAGATACGACAAACATTGAAAGGTGTTTACATATTAAACACCTTTCATTCATTCATTCATTTGGACACTTAACAAGTTAGGCTTCGCATAGAGATTACAGACAACACCTGAACACTGACAATTGCTTCCATTAACACATCAGACAGCTGAACACAGACGGAGCGGCTCTCCCACAAACACAATCTCAGACACGACACCCCAC
Source organism: Pelophylax lessonae (assembly GCF_965119305.1). NCBI lineage: Eukaryota > Metazoa > Chordata > Amphibia > Anura > Ranidae > Pelophylax > Pelophylax lessonae. Next base: position 236,608,054 of record NC_138778.1, read on the forward strand.
ATTGACAGACAAGGGCCTTTTCATGTATTGTTTCTGTGGAGATATGTTCTATTGTTAAGTTGACCCATGAATTGTAACTGGTTTAAACTGGTTTTTGCCGCTCAAATTTCCTTAAAATATGTGAGCCAAACTTGAAATAAATTAGATGTATCTACATTAAGCTTAAGTTACTATGTGTCTTCTCCTGGCCAGCGAGGGGGAATTCACTACACAGGGGGAGTTAGGACTGAAGGGTCGTAAATCATCTTATACCTGCCTCCTGACGTAAATGAGCTAACACCTCCCCCTTCACATCACAGTCCTCAGTCCCCTCCCCCTTCACATCACAGTCCCCTCCCCCTTCACATCACAGTCCTCAGTCTCCTCACCCCTCACATCATAGTCCCCTCCCCCTTCACATCACAGTCCTCAGTCCCCTCCCCTTCACATCACAGTCCTCAGTCTCCTCCCCCTTCACATCACAGTCCTCAGTCTCCTCCCCCTTCACATCACAGTCCCCTCCCCCTTCACATCACAGTCCTCAGTCTCCTCACCCCTCACATCATAGTCCCCTCCCCCTTCACATCACAGTCCTCAGTCCCCTCCCCCTTCACATCACAGTCCTCTCCCCCTTCACATCACAGTCCTCAGTCCCCTCCCCCTTCACATCACAGTCCTCAGTCCCCTCCCCCTTCACATCACAGTCCCCTCCCCCTTCACATCACAGTCCTCAGTCCCCTCCCCCTTCACATCACAGTCCTCAGTCCCCTCCCCCTTCACATCACAGTCCCCTCCCCCTTCACATCACAGTCCTCAGTCCCCTCCCCCTTCACATCACAGTCCTCAGTCTCCTCACCCCTCACATCATAGTCCTCAGTCCTCAGTCCCCTCCCCCTTCACATCACAGTCCTCAGTCCCCTCCCCCTTCACATCACAGTCCTCAGTCCCCTCCCCCTTCACATCACAGTCCCCTCCCCCTTCACATCACAGTCCTCAGTCTCCTCACCCCTCACATCATAGTCCCCTCCCCCTTCACATCACAGTCCTCAGTCCCCTCCCCTTCACATCACAGTCCTCAGTCTCCTCCCCCTTCACATCACAGTCCCCGCCCCCTTCACATCACAGTCCTCAGTCTCCTCCCCCTTCACATCACAGTCCCCTCCCCCTTCACATCACAGTCCTCAGTCTCCTCACCCCTCACATCATAGTCCCCTCCCCCTTCACATCACAGTCCTCAGTCCCCTCCCCCTTCACATCACAGTCCTCTCCCCCTTCACATCACAGTCCTCAGTCCCCTCCCCCTTCACATCACAGTCCTCAGTCCCCTCCCCCTTCACATCACAGTCCCCTCCCCCTTCACATCACAGTCCTCAGTCCCCTCCCCCTTCACATCACAGTCCTCAGTCCCCTCCCCCTTCACATCACAGTCCCCTCCCCCTTCACATCACAGTCCTCAGTCCCCTCCCCCTTCACATCACAGTCCTCAGTCTCCTCACCCCTCACATCATAGTCCTCAGTCCCCTCCCCCTTCACATCACAGTCCTCAGTCTCCTCCCCCTTCACATCACAGTCCCCTCCCCCTTCACATCACAGTCCCCTCCCCCTTCACATCACAGTCCTCAGTCTCCTCACCCCTCACATCATAGTCCCCTCCCCCTTCACATCACAGTCCTCAGTCCCCTCCCCTTCACATCACAGTCCTCAGTCTCCTCCCCCTTCACATCACAGTCCTCAGTCTCCTCCCCCTTCACATCACAGTCCCCTCCCCCTTCACATCACAGTCCTCAGTCTCCTCACCCCTCACATCATAGTCCCCTCCCCCTTCACATCACAGTCCTCAGTCCCCTCCCCCTTCACATCACAGTCCTCTCCCCCTTCACATCACAGTCCTCAGTCCCCTCCCCCTTCACATCACAGTCCTCAGTCCCCTCCCCCTTCACATCACAGTCCCCTCCCCCTTCACATCACAGTCCTCAGTCCCCTCCCCCTTCACATCACAGTCCTCAGTCCCCTCCCCCTTCACATCACAGTCCCCTCCCCCTTCACATCACAGTCCTCAGTCCCCTCCCCCTTCACATCACAGTCCTCAGTCCCCTCCCCCTTCACATCACAGTCCCCTCCCCCTTCACATCACAGTCCTCAGTCTCCTCACCCCTCACATCATAGTCCCCTCCCCCTTCACATCACAGTCCTCAGTCCCCTCCCCTTCACATCACAGTCCTCAGTCTCCTCCCCCTTCACATCACAGTCCCCGCCCCCTTCACATCACAGTCCTCAGTCTCCTCCCCCTTCACATCACAGTCCCCTCCCCCTTCACATCACAGTCCTCAGTCCCCTCCCCCTTCACATCACAGTCCTCTCCCCCTTCACATCACAGTCCTCAGTCCCCTCCCCCTTCACATCACAGTCCTCAGTCCCCTCCCCCTTCACATCACAGTCCCCTCCCCCTTCACATCACAGTCCTCAGTCCCCTCCCCCTTCACATCACAGTCCTCAGTCCCCTCCCCCTTCACTTCACAGTCCCCTCCCCCTTCACATCACAGTCCTCAGTCCCCTCCCCCTTCACATCACAGTCCTCAGTCCCCTCCCCCTTCACATCACAGTCCTCTCCCCCTTCACATCACAGTCCTCAGTCCCCTCCCCCTTCACATCACAGTCCTCAGTCTCCTCACCCTTCACATCACAGTCCCCTCCCCCTTCACATCACAGTCCTCAGTCCCCTCCCCCTTCACATCACAGTCCTCAGTCCCCTCCCCCTTCACATCACAGCCCCCTCCCCCTTCACATCACAGTCCTCAGTCCCCTCCCCCTTCACATCACAGTCCTCAGTCCCCTCCCCCTTCACATCACAGCCCCCTCCCCCTTCACATCACAGTCCTCAGTCCCCTCACCCTTCATATCACAGTCCTCAGTCTCCTCCCTTTCACATTACAGTCCTCAGTCCCCTCCCCTTCACATTGCAGTCCTCAGTCTCCTCCCCTTCACATCACAGTCCCTCCCCTTCATATCACATCCCCTCCCCTTCACATCACATCCCCTCCCCTTCATATCACATCCCCTCCCCTTCACATCCCCTCCCCTTTATATCACCGTCCCCCCCCCCTTCATATCACCGTCCTAACCTCCACCTAAACACCCCCCAAACCTCCACCTAAACACCCCCCAAACCTCCACCTAAACACCCCCCAAACCTCCACCTAAACACCCCCCTAACCTCCACCTAAACACCCCCTAAACCTCCACCTAAACACCCCCCTAACCTCCGCCTAAACACCCCCCTAACCTCCACCTAAACACCCCCTAAACCTCCGCCTAAACACCCCCCTAACCTCCGCCTAAACACCCCCTAAACCTCCACCTAAACACCCCCCTAACCTCCACCTAAACACCCCCCTAACCTCCACCTAAACACCCCCCAAACCTCCACCTAAACACCTCCCTAACCTCCACCTAAACACCCCCCTAACCTCCACCTAAACACACTCCAAACCTCCACCTAAACACCCCCCTAACCTCCGCCTAAACACCCCCCAAACCTCCACCTAAACACCCCCCTAACCTCCGCCTAAACACCCCCCTAACCTCCACCTAAACACCCCCCTAACCTCCGCCTAAACACCCCCCTAACCTCCGCCTAAACACCCCCCAAACCTCCACCTAAACACCTCCCTAACCTCCACCTAAACACCCCCTAAACCTCCACCTAAACACCCCCTAAACCTCCACCTAAACACCCCCCTAACCTCCGCCTAAACACCCCCTAACCTCCACCTAAACACCCCCCAAACCTTCACCTAAACACACCCCAAACCTCCACCTAAACACCCCTCCCAACCTCCACCTAAACACCCCCCTAACCTCCACCTAAACACCCCCCAAACCTCCACCTAAACACCCCCCTAACCTCCACCTAAACACCTCCCTAACCTCCACCTAAACACCTCCCTAACCTCCACCTAAACACCCCCCTAACCTCCACCTAAACACCCCCCAAACCTCCACCCAAACACCCCCCTAACCTCCGCCTAAACACCCCCCTAACCTCCACCTAAACACACTCCAAACCTCCACCTAAACACCCCCCTAACCTCCGCCTAAACACCCCCCTAACCTCCACCTAAACACCCCCCTAACCTCCGCCTAAACACCCCCCTAACCTCCGCCTAAACACCCCCCTAACCTCCACCTAAACACCCCCCAAATCTTCACCTAAACACACCCCAAACCACCACCTAAACACCCCCCCCAACCTCCACCTAAACACCCCCCTAACCTCCACCTAAACACCCCCCTAACCTCCACCTAAACACCCCCCAAACCTCCACCTAAACACCCCCCTAACCTCCACCTAAACACCCCCCTTACCTCCGCCTAAACACCCCCCAAACCTTCACTCAAACACCCCCCTAACCTCCACCTAAACACCCCCCTAACCTCCACCTAAACACCCCCCAAACCTCCACCTAAACACCTCCCTAACCTCCACCTAAACACCTCCCTAACCTCCACCTAAACACCCCCCTAACCTCCACCTAAACACCCCCCAAACCTCCACCCAAACACCCCCCTAACCTCCGCCTAAACACCCCCCTAACCTCCACCTAAACACACTCCAAACCTCCACCTAAACACCCCCCTAACCTCCGCCTAAACACCCCCCTAACCTCCACCTAAACACCCCCCTAACCTCCGCCTAAACACCCCCCTAACCTCCGCCTAAACACCCCCCTAACCTCCACCTAAACACCCCCCAAATCTTCACCTAAACACACCCCAAACCACCACCTAAACACCCCCCCCAACCTCCACCTAAACACCCCCCTAACCTCCACCTAAACACCCCCCTAACCTCCACCTAAACACCCCCCAAACCTCCACCTAAACACCCCCCTAACCTCCACCTAAACACCCCCCTTACCTCCGCCTAAACACCCCCCAAACCTTCACTCAAACACCCCCCTAACCTCCACCTAAACACCCCCCTAACCTCCACCTAAACACCCCCCAAACCTCCACCTAAACACCCCCCTAACCTCCACCTAAACACCCCCTAAACCTCCACCTAAACACCCCCCTAACCTCCACCTAAACACACTCCAAACCTCCACCTAAACACCCCCCTAACCTCCGCCTAAACACCCCCCAAACCTCCACCTAAACACCCCCCTAACCTCCACCTAAACACCCCCTAACCTCCACCTAAACACCCCCTAAACCTCCACCTAAACACCCCCCTAACCTCCACCTAAACACCCCCCAAACCTCCACCTAAACACCCCCCTAACCTCCGCCTAAACACCCCCCAAACCTCCACCTAAACACCCCCCTAACCTCCACCTAAACACCCCCAAACCTCCACCTAAACACCCCCCTAACCTCCACCTAAACACCCCCTAACCTCCACCTAAACACCCCCTAAACCTCCACCTAAACACCCCCCTAACCTCCACCTAAACACACTCCAAACCTCCACCTAAACACCCCCCTAACCTCCACCTAAACACCCCCCAAACCTCCACCTAAACACCTCCCTAACCTCCACCTAAACACCCCCTAAACCTCCACCTAAACACCCCCCTAACCTCCACCTAAACACACTCCAAACCTCCACCTAAACACCCCCCTAACCTCCGCCTAAACACCCCCCTAACCTCCACCTAAACACCCCCCTAACCTCCGCCTAAACACCCCCCTAACCTCCGCCTAAACACCCCCCTAACCTCCACCTAAACACCCCCCAAATCTTCACCTAAACACACCCCAAACCTCCACCTAAACACCCCCCCCAACCTCCACCTAAACACCCCCCTAACCTCCACCTAAACACCCCCCAAACCTCCACCTAAACACCCCCTAACCTCCACCTAAACACCCCCCTAACCTCCGCCTAAACACCCCCCTAACCTCCGCCTAAACACCCCCCAAACCTTCACCTAAACACCCCCCTAACCTCCACCTAAACACCCCCCTAACCCCCACCTAAACACCTCCCAAACCTCCACCTAAACACACCCCAAACCTCCACCTAAACACCCCCCTAACCTCCGCCTAAACACCCCCCTAACCTCCACCTAAACACCCCCCTAACCTCCACCTAAACCCCCCTCAAACCTTCACCTAAACACCCCCTTAGGCTAGGAAAGGATTACACATTGATCCCATGCATGCAGCCTTTTTCCAAAAATCCAATCTTATAAAAATCTAGGGGATGTGAAAGGACAGAAAGAAAAGCCACCCCACACCCAGAGACACTGTCACGGAACCATGAACCAAACGTACAACAACAGATAAGTGAAAATAAGAAGGCTTTATTGAAAATCAAGCTGTAAAGCAAAAGTCCAAACGGATGGCGAAACCGAGGCAGAGTCTATGCGAAGCCAGAGGTCAGGAACCAGGAGGGTAGTCAGACGAAGCCGGGATCAGGAACCAGCAGGGTAGACAGACGAAGCCAGGATCAGGAACCAGCAGGGTAGTCAGACGAAGCCAGAATCAGGAACCAGAAGCAGCAGCAGTCTTAGTAGCATGTGAACACAGGAGGACCAAGCAAGGAACTGAAGCCACAGACCTCCTATATATATGAGCTAGGCATCCAGCTCCTCCCAGTGGGAAGGAGGAGCCGCAGAGTGGGAGGCTACAAGAAACCCAGAAACCAAGATGGCCGCCAGCACATGTCAAACGAAGGAGAACAGCAAGAAGGTAAGACCATGACAGTACCTCCCCCTCAAGGGCCCCTCCTCCGCGGAGTAAAGAACGGTTTCTGAGGGAAGCGTGCGTGGAAGGCTCGGAGCAAGGCAGGAGCATGGACATCTGCGGAGGGAACCCAGGAACGCTCCTCTGGACCATAACCACGCCAATGAACCAAAAACTGCACCCGACCGCGGACCAGGCGTGAGTCCAGGATATTGCTCACCTCATACTCCTCACGATTGCCCACTTGGACCGGACGAGGCCGAGGAACCGAGGAAGTGAAACGATTACACACCAGTGGCTTCAACAGGGAGACATGAAACACGTTGGAGATCCGCATGCCAGGAGGAAGCGCAAGGGCATAGGCTACCGGGTTTACCCTGCGAAGCACTCGGAAGGGACCAACAAAGCGAGGCGCCAGCTTGGGAGTGGGCACTCGAAGGTTGAGGTTGCGGGTGGACAACCATACACGGTCTCCGGCCTGGTAGGAAGGAGCAGGCGCTCGTCTGCGATCAGCCTGGAGTCTCTGGCGCTGCGCAGAGACCTCAAGGGACTTCTGGATCTGTACCCAAGAAGCACGTAGGACGGAAAGGTGATCCTCCACAGCCGGAATATCCTGGGGAGAGAATACCTCCGGTAACACGGCAGGTTGGAACCCATAATTGGCCATGAAGGGAGACGTCCCAGAGGAAGAGTTCACCGCCGTGTTCCTGGCAAACTCAGCCCAAGGCAGGAGGTCAACCCAATTGTCTTGGTGATCGGAGACATAGCAACGAAGTAATTGCTCCAAGGCCTGATTGGATCGTTCTGCGGCCCCATTGGACTGAGGGTGGTAGGCCGAGGAGAAGGAGAGATGAATCCCCAACTGGGAGCAAAAGGCGCGCCAGAACCTGGAGACAAACTGACTCCCCCGATCCGACACAATCTCCTTGGGCAAACCGTGCAACCGGAAGACCTCCCTGGCAAAAATCGTGGCCAACTCCTGTGCAGAGGGTAACTTCTTGAGAGGAACACAGTGGCACATTTTGGAAAACCGATCCACAATCATGAGAATGACCGTATGGCCTCGGGATGCAGGGAGGTCCACAATGAAATCCATGCCCAGGTGTGACCATGGGCGCTCCCCGGTGGCTATGGGTTGCAGAAGGCCCAACGGAAGGTGCCGAGGGGACTTACTCTGGGCACAAACGGAGCATGCCGCTACATATGCGGCAATGTCGGAACGTAGGGAAGGCCACCAGAACAGACGTGAAACAGCCCAGGACAGCTGATTCTTTCCAGGATGCCCCGCGGTCTTGGAGTTATGGTAGGTTCGCAACAACCGAGTGCGCAACTCCTCAGGCACAAAACATCTGCCGTTGGGTCTCCCAGAGGGAGCACCAGATTGAGCCGCCAAAATCTGCTCACCCAGGGGAGAGGTCAGGCTGGTGCGAATGGCGGCCAGGATCTGATTCGGAGGTATGACCGAAGTCGGAATCGACTCCTCCCTGGACAGGTCGGAGTACTGCCATGATAAGGCATCCGCCCTGATGTTCTTGGAACCGGGTAGGTAGGAGACCACGTAATTAAAACGTGACAAGAACAGAGCCCATCTGGCCTGACGTGGTGTCAATCTCTTGGCCTCAGAAAGGTAGGTCAGATTCTTGTGGTCCGTCAGGATGAGGACCGGAACCACCGAACCCTCGAGCAAGTGCCTCCATTCTTTAAGGGCCTGCACGATGGCCAATAACTCCCTGTCACCAATCTGATAGTTGCACTCCGCGGAAGACAGTTTCCGGGAGTAAAACCCACAAGGAAGCAGAGGACCCTCTGGTGTTCTACGCTGAGACAGAAGGGTGCCTACTCCCGTCTCAGACGCGTCCACCTCGAGGACAAAGGGCAACCCAGGGTTGGGATGCGACAGAATCGGAGCCGACACAAAGGCGGACTTTAGAGCCTCAAAAGCTCGGATGGCCTCGAGCGGCCAGACCTGGGAATTACTGCCCTTCCTGGTCAGATCCGTGAGAGGCTTGGCTAGCATGGAAAAGTCCCTGATGAACTTCCGATAATAATTGGCGAAGCCCAAAAAGCGCTGCAGGGAGCGAAGACCACTGGGCTGGGGCCACTGTAAGACAGCCGATACCTTCTCAGGATCCATGGAGAACCCCTCAGCGGAAATGATGTAACCTAAGAAGGTTACCTGGGATCGGTGAAATTCGCATTTCTCAAGCTTACCGAACAGCTTGTTCTCTCGTAACCGTTGCAACACTCGTCTGACATCCAGAATGTGAGTCTCCATGGATTCAGAATATACCAAGATGTCATCCAAATAGACCACCACACACTGCTGCAACAGGTCACGGAAAACATCGTTGATGAATTCCTGAAAGACTGCGGGCGCATTGCACAACCCAAAGGGCATAACCAAGGATTCATAATGACCGGTCCTGGTGTTAAACGCGGTCTTCCACTCATCGCCCGCCTTGATCCTTATGAGGTTATATGCCGCCCTCAGGTCGAGTTTGGTAAAGACCGTGGCCCCTTTAAGGCGATCGAACAGCTCGGAAATCAAGGGTATCGGGTAAGCGTTCTTGATCGTGATGCGATTGAGACCCCTGTAATCGATGCAAGGCCTCAACTCACCGCCCTTCTTTTTCACAAAGAAAAATCCAGCCCCTGCCGGGGACGAGGATTTGCGAATGTGTCCGCGTGAAAGCGCCTCCTTCACGTACTCCTCCATGGCCTCATTCTCCGATACCGACAGTGGATAGACCTTGCCACGAGGAGGAACGGCACCAGGTTGTAACTCGATGGCACAATCGTATGGGCGGTGCGGAGGTAGGGCAACCGCGCGCACCTTATCGAATACATCCCGGTACTCCTCGTATTCAGGAGGCAACAGAGAGTCCGAGGAAGTACACAGCAACTTGACAGGCCCATGGATGCAACTAGCCCCACACTGTGGTGACCACGAGAGGATCTCGGCCGATCTCCAATCGAAAGTCGGATTATGCTTCTGGAGCCAGGGGTACCCCAAGACCACCGAGTAGTGTGGAGACGAAATAACCTGGAAGCAGACCGACTCTCTGTGAACGGCACCAATGGCTATCCCCACTGGAAGGGTCTCATGAGTCACGTGTGGCGGCAGAAGGGGTCTGCCGTCTATCGCCTCAAGAGCCAGTGGAGAACCTCGGGCCTGCAGAGGAATGGAATTGGCGGCAGCGAACACACTATCAATGAACAAACCACCAGCACCAGAGTCCACCAACGCCTGGGTCGTCACTGAGCCCCCGACCCAGGAGAGGACAACAGTGATCAGTGGTTTGTCAACACGGGAAACTTGGGACGAGGAGACTCCACCCAAGATCTGCCCCCGACAGGATCTCAGGTGCGAGCGTTTCCCTGGACGGTTCGGACATGCCAACCGAAAATGCCCACCGAGACCACAGTACATGCATCGGCCCTCGCGTCTCCGGAGTACCCTCTCCCCCTCGGACAGGCGAGCAAAGCCCAGCTGCATGGGTTCATCCCCAGCCAAGTCATCCCCAGGAGGCGTGGGAGGAGAGGGAGGCACGGGTGGGACAGCAAAAGTAGGCGCCAATCTGTTGGGAGGCCTCCGCAGACTCTCCTTAAAGGAAGGTCTCTCCCTGAGTCTGGTGTCAATCAAAATCAGGAAAGAAATAAGAGACTCGAGCTCCACTGGTAGGTCCTTAGCTGCAACCTCATCCTTCAAGGCATCCGAGAGACCATGAGAGAAAGCAGCGACCAGAGCCTCATTATTCCAGCCCACCTCTGCTGCCAGGGTACGAAACTCAATGGCGTATTCAGCTACGGATCGTGAACCCTGTCTGATGGACATAAGGAGCTTCGCAGCAGAGGCAGCACGAGCCGGCACATCGAATACCCTCCGAAGAGAAGCAACAAAACCGGAAAACTCGGCAACCACCGGATTGTTGTTCTCCCATAAATGGCTGGCCCAGGCCAAGGCCTTGTCCGAGAGCAGCGAAATTAAGAAGCCCACCTTTGATCTCTCAGTAGGAAAGGCATGTGGCAGCAACTCAAAATAAATGCCCACCTGGTTAAGGAAACCTCGGCACTGAGTTGGCTCTCCCCCAAAGCGCTGTGGAAGGGGGGCAGAACCGGTCATACCCCGAAACACCGCAGGCGCAACAACAGGTGTCGGGGTAGACTCTGGCGCAACAACCGGAGCGGCAGTAGGAGCGGGCCCAGGAGCGACAACCGACCCATCGGCAACGGGAGCGAAATGAGCCGTGCGTTCAAGCAGGGTTTGCAACGCCACGGCGAACCGACCCAACAGGTGATCCTGCTGATCAAGTCTGGCAACCAGCGTGGGTAGCGAGGATGGCCCTGTACCGTCAGAATTCATGGCTTGGTCCTAATGTCACGGAACCATGAACCAAACGTACAACAACAGATAAGTGAAAATAAGAAGGCTTTATTGAAAATCAAGCTGTAAAGCAAAAGTCCAAACGGATGGCGAAACCGAGGCAGAGTCCTTGCGAAGCCAGAGGTCAGGAACCAGGAGGGTAGTCAGACGAAGCCGGGATCAGGAACCAGCAGGGTAGACAGACGAAGCCAGGATCAGGAACCAGCAGGGTAGTCAGACGAAGCCAGAATCAGGAACCAGAAGCAGCAGCAGTCTTAGAAGCATGTGAACACAGGAGGACCAAGCAAGGAACTGAAGCCACAGACCTCCTATATATATGAGCTAGGCATCCAGCTCCTCCCAGTGGGAAGGAGGAGCCGCAGAGTGGGAGGCTACAAGAAACCCAGAAACCAAGATGGCCGCCAGCACATGTCAAACGAAGGAGAACAGCAAGAAGGTAAGACCATGACAGACACAAACAGCAGCTACAAGGACCTCCAAGCCTTTGTCCAGGCTCCCGGCCGCCACCTGTCCTTCTCAAGACCCCAAATCTTCCCAACCTCACCCAGAATGGTTTGCACCACCACCTCGATAGAAAGAACTTTTTTCCGAGTGGAAACCTGACACCGTGCATTCCACGGGAAGTAATGAACTACTAAGCTAACTAGAAAAAGTGTCTCGAAATCAAAATCCCGATGCGTCTCAAAGACCCGTACGACCACTCCGCATAACTTAAGCGGGAAAGGAAAGGGATACCCAGAGCCCCACCCACCCCCTTATAAACTTCTATATTGAAGGGACACTGGAGCAAGAAATGGTTCATTGTCTCCTCCACACCACCAGACCCCACTCTTAGACAGTCACGGTCAGTGTCATCTTAAGAGCACTATAGGCCCCCCGGGCCTTCATTTCCTCCACCGTTACTCGCCACTGCCGAAGCATTTTCAGGCAGGGGGCAACATAAGCCGGGAGTTTACCATGTCAGACCCTCAGACTTTTCACTGGCCCACCATTCTCCCAACTTCGCAGAAAAGGCCTAAACCAGGACTGAAAAATACCAACCCACCCAGACGGTTCCTCTGCCAGCATATATAAAATTATGTTTCCAAAACATCAGAGAAATACGGTATAAGGAATCCCGGGATTTATTCCCGGTACAGTGTACAGGAGGAGGAATCCCGGGATTTATTCCCGGTACAGTGTACAGGCGGAGGAATCCCGGGATTTATTCCCGGTACAGTGTACAGGAGGAGGAATCCTGGGATTTATTCCCGGTACAGTGTACAGGAGGAGGAATCCCGGGATTTATTCCCGGTACAGTGTACAGGAGGAGGAATCCCGGGATTTATTCCCGGTACAGTGTACAGGAGGAGGAATCCTGGGATTTATTCCCGGTACAGTGTACAGGAGGAGGGATCCCAGGATTTATTCCGGTACTGTGTACAGAAGGGGGGGATCCTGAGATTTATTCCGGTACAGTGTATGGGAGGGGGGATCCTGAGATTTATTCCCGGTAGTGTATGGGAGGGGGGATCCTGAGATTTATTCCCGGTAGTGTATGGGAGGGGGGATCCTGAGATTTATTCCCGGTACAGTGTACGGCAGGGGGATCCTGAGATTTATTCCCGGTACAGTGTATGGGCGGGGGGATCCCAGGATTTATTCCCAGTATAGTGTACAGGAGGAGGGATCCCAGGATTTATTCCCAGTACTGTGTACAGGAGGGGGTATCTCAGGATTTATTCCCAGTACAGTGTACGGGAGGAGAGATCCCAGGATTTATTCCCAGTATAGTGTACAGGAGGAGGGATCCCACAATTTATTCCCAGTACTGTGTACGGGAGGAGGAATCCCGGGATTTATTCCCGGTACAGTGTACGGGAGGAGGAATCCTGGGATTTATTCCCAGTACTGTGTACAGGAGGGGGAATCCCAGGATTTATTCCCAGTACAGTGTACGGGAGGAGAGATCCCAGGATTTATTCCCTGTACTGTGTACAGGAGGAGGGATCCCACAATTTATTCCCAGTACTGTGTACAGGAGGGGGAATCCCAGGATTTATTCCCAGTACAGTGTACAGGAGGAGGGATCCCGGGATTTATTCCCTGTACTGTGTACAGGAGGAGGGATCCCAGGATTTATTCCCAGTACAGTGTACGGGAGGAGAGATCCCAGGATTTATTCCCTGTTCAGTGTACGGGAGGAGAGATCCCAGGATTTATTCCCAGTACTGTGTACAGGAGGAGGGATCCCAGGATTTATTCCGGTACTGTGTACGGAAGGGGGCATCCTGAGATTTATTCCCGGTAAAGTGTATGGGAGGGGGGATCCTGAGATTTATTCCCGGTAAAGTGTATGGGAGGGGGGATCCTGAGATTTGTTCCCGGTACAGTGTATGGGAGGGGGGATCCTGAGATTTATTCCCGGTACTGTGTATGGGAGGGGGGATCCTGAGATTTATTCCCGGTACAGTGTATGGGAGGGGGGATCCTGAGATTTATTCCCAGTACTGTGTGCGGGAGGGGGGATCCCGGGATTCATTCCCTGTTCAGTGTATGGAAGGGGGGATCCGGGATTTATTCCCGATTCAGTGTATGGGAGGGAGGGATCCCGGGATTTATTCCGGTACTGTGTACAGAAAGGGGGGATCCTGAGATTTATTCCCGGTACTGTGTATGGGAGGGGGGATCCTGAGATTTATTCCCAGTACTGTGTGCGGGAGGGGGGATCCCGGGATTCATTCCCTGTTCAGTGTATGGAAGGGGGGATCCGGGATTTATTCCCGATTCAGTGTATGGGAGGGAGGGATCCCGGGATTTATTCCGGTACTGTGTACAGAAAGGGGGGATCCTGAGATTTATTCCCGGTACTGTGTACGGGAGGGGGGATCCCAGGATTTATTCCGGTACTGTGTACAGAAGGGGGGATCCTGAGATTTATTCCCGGTACAGTGTATGGGGGGGAGGGATCTCAGGATTTATTCCGGTACTGAGTACAGAAGGGGGGGATCCTGAGATTTATTCCCGGTACAGTGTACGGGAGGGGGGATCCTGAGATTTATTCCCGGTACTGTGTACGGAAGGGGGGATCCTGAGATTTATTCCCGGTACTGTGTACGGAAGGGGGGATCCTGAGATTTATTCCCGGTACAGTGTATGGGAGGGGGGATCCTGAGATTTATTCCCAGTACTGTGTGCGGGAGGGGGGGATCCCGGGATTCATTCGCTGTTCAGTGTATGGGAGGGGGGATCCGGGATTTATTCCTGGTACAGTGTATGGGAGGGGGGGATCCCGGGATTTATTCCCGGTACAGTGTATTGGAGGGAGGGATCCCGGGATTAATTCCCGGTACAGTGTATGGGAGGGAGGGATCCCAGGATTTATTCCCGGTACTGTGTGCGGGAGGGGGGATCCCGGGATTCATTCCCTGTTCAGTGTATGGGAGGGGGGATCCGGGATTTATTCCTGGTACAATGTATGGGGGGGATCCCGGGATTTATTCCTGGTACAGTGTATGGGAAGGGGGGATCCCAGAATTTATTCCAGTACAGTGTAGTGGAGGGGGGATCCTGAGATTTATTCCCAGTAATATGTGCAGGAGGGGGGATCCCAAGATTCATTCCCTGTTCAGTGTATGGGAGGGGGATCCGAGATTTATTCCCGTTATTGTGTGCGGTTGGGGGGATCCCAGGATTCATTCCCGGTACAGTGTACAGGAGGAGGGATCCCCGGGATTTATTCCCGGTACTGTGTGCGGGAGGGGGATCCCAGGACTTATTCCCAGTACTGTGTACGGGAGGGTGAATCCCAGGATTTATTCCCAGTACTGTGTGCGGGAGGGGGGATCCCAGGATTTATTCCCAGGTTCTGTGTACAGGAGGGGGGGATCCCAGGATTTATTCCCAGGTTCTGTGTACAGGAGGGGGGGATCCCAGGATTTATTCCCAGTACTGTGTGCGGGAGGGGGGATCCCAGGATTTATTCCCAGTACAGTGTGCGGGAGGGGGGATCCCAGGATTTATTCCCAGGTTCTGTGTACAGGAGGGGGGATCCCAGGATTTATTCCCAGGTTCTGTGTACAGGAGAAGGGATCTCAGGATTTTTTCCCGATACTCTGTGCGGGACGGGGGATCCTGGGAATTATTCCCGGTACTGTGTGCGGTTGGGGGGATCCCGGGATTCATTCCCTGTACAGTTTATGGGAGGGGGGGATCCGGGATTTATTCCCAGGTACTGTGTACAGGAGGAGGGACCCTGGGATTTTTTCCCAGTACTATGTGCGGGAGGGGGGATCCCGGGATTTATTCCCGGTACTGTGTGCGGGAGGAGGGATCCCAGGATTTGGATTGAGGAATGAGGATTTTACATTTCCTTGTCTCCTGATGAAGGTTTTTCCTCTCCGTCTCAGTGTATGTGAGTGGGGGATCCGTGGGATTAATTCCCGGTATAGTGTGTGGGAGGGGTGATCCGGGATATATTCTCGGTACAGTATACAGGAGAAGGGATCCCAGGATTTACTCCCGGTACTGTGTGCGGGAGGGGGGATCCTGGGATTCATTCCTGGTACAGTGTATGTGAGGATTCTGGGATTTATTCCAGGTACTATGTACAGGAGGGGGATCCCGGGATTTATTCCCAGTACAGTGTACAGGAGGGGGGGGGATCCCAGGATTTATTCCCGGTACTGTGTACAGGGGGGGGGGATCCCAGGATTTATTCCTGGTACTGTGTACAGGAGGGGGGATCCCGGAATTTATTTTTGGTACTGTGTACAGTGTACGGGAGGGGGGATCCCGGGATTTATTCCCAGTACAGTGTGCGGGAGGAGGGATCCCAGGATTTATTCCCAGTACTGTGTACAGGAGGGGGGATCCCGGGATTTATTCCCAGTACTGTGTACGGGAGGGGGGATCCCGGGATTTATTCCCAGTACGGTGTGCGGGAGGAGGGATCCCAGGATTTATTCCTAGTACTGTGTACAGGAGGGGGGATCCCGGGATTTATTTTTTTACAGTGTATGGGAGAATCCCAGGATTTATTCCTGGTACAGTGTGCAGGAGGGGGATCCCGGGATTCATTCCCTGTTCAATGTATGGGACTCTGGGAGGAGGAATCCTGGGATTTATTCCTGGTACAGTGTAAGGGAGGGGGGATCCCGGGATTTATTCCCGGTATAGTGTGCGGGAGGGGTGATCCGAGATTTATTCTCGGTACAATATACAGGAGGAGGGATCCCAGGATTTATTCCCGGTACTGTGTGCGGGAGGGGGGATCCCGGGATTCATTCCCTGTTCAGTGTATCGGAGGGGGGATCCGGGATTTTTTTTCCTGGTACAGTGTATGGGAGGGGGGGATCCCGGGATTTATTCCCAGTACAGTGTACAGAAGGAGGGATCCCAGGATTTATTCCTGGTACAGTGTATGGGGGGGATTCCGGGATTTATTCCTTGTACAGTGTATGGGAGGATCCTAGGATTTATTCCCAGTACAGTGTACAGGAATGGGGATCCTGGGATTTATACCCGGTACAATGTATGGGAGGAGGGATCCCGGGATTTATTCCCAGTACTGTGTACAGGAGAAGGCATCCCGGGATTTATTCCCCTTACTGTGTACAGGAGTGGGGGGGATCCCAGGATTTATTCCGGTACTGTGTACGGGAGGGGGGGATCCCGGGATTTATTCCCGGTACTGTATACAGGAGGGGGGATCCCAGAATTTATTTTTGGTACTGTGTACAGGAGGAGGGATCCCAGGATTTATTCCCGGTATTGTGTACAGGAGGGGGGATCCCAGGATTTATTCCCGGTATTGTGTACATCAGGGGGATCCCGGGATTTATTCCTAGTACAGTGTACAGGAGGAGGGATCCCAGGATTTATTCCCGGTATTGTGTACAGGAGGGGGGATCCCAGGATTTATTCCCGGTATTGTGTACAGGAGGGGGATCCCGGGATTTATTCCTAGTACAGTGTACAGGAGGAGGGATCCCAGGATTTATTCCTAGTACAGTGTACAGGAGGGGGGATCCCAGGATTTATTCCTAGTACTGTGTACGGGAGGAGGAATCCCGGGATTTATTCCCGGTACTGTGTACGGGAGGAGGGATCCCAGGATTTATTCCTGGTACTGTGTACGGGAGGAGGGATCCCAGGATTTATTCCTGGTACTGTGTACGGGAGGAGGAATCCCGGGATTTATTCCCGGTACTGTGTACGGGAGGGGGATCCCGGGATTTAATCCCCTGTATTGTGCACGGGAGGAGGGATCCCAGGATTTGGATTGAGGAATGAGGATTTTACATTTCCTTGTCTCCTGATGAAGGTTTTTCCTCTCCGTCTCTCTTGTTTGGTCTATTGGTGTGTTTTCTGGGATAGTCCAACACTCGGATTTCTTCACCTTGGCCCCTCCCACTCAGCATACCTGTGCTCAGGTGAGAGCCCGAGGTAATATAAAAAATACCTGAATTTCTCCACCCTGACCTGAGCTCCTGAGACTGCAAATCCCCGGACACAGAGCACCAGGTGAGAGAACGGGATCTGATAATATTCCAAGATCTGCAGAACATTGCTCCCTCCCATCCCCCTCCTGACAGATCCATAGTGGTGTATTCAGTTGCGGTGTGTTAGGTAGTGTATATGGGATAGGTGTGTCAGGTAGTGTATACGGTGTTGGCGTGTGGGGTAGTGTACATGGTGTTGGCGTGTGGGGTAGTGTACATGGTGTTGGCGTGTGGGGTAGTGTATACGGTGTTGGCGTGTGGGGTAGTGTATACGGTGTTGGCGTGTGGGGTAGTGTACATGGCGTTGGCGTGTGGGGTAGTGTATACGGTGTTGGCGTGTGGGGTAGTGTACACGGTGTTGGTGTGTTGGGGTAGTGTACACGGTGTTGGCGTGTTGGGGTATGTCAGGTAGTGTACACGGTGTTGGTGTATGTTGGTCAGTAGTGTTGAGGAACGTTCCTTAGATGTGTGGACCTGGAATGTTGGTGACTCCTCCATACTGTTGGGAGTGGATTCCCATTCAGCAGGGGGCAGGGTTGGACTTGTTGTCGGTGTTGTTGTGTGGGGTTGTGTACACAGTGCTGGCGTGTGGAGTAGTGTACAAGGTGTTGGCGTGTGGGGTAGTGTACACGGTGTTGGCGTGTGGATTAGTGTACACGGTGTTGGCGTGTGGGGTAGTGTACACGGTATTGGTATGTCAGGTAGTGTACACGGTGTTGGCGTGTGGGGTAGTGTACACGGTGTTGGCGTGTGGGGTAGTGTACACGGTATTGGTATGTCAGGTAGTGTACACAGTGTTGGTGTGTCGGGTAGTGTACACGGTGTTGGTGTATGTTGGTCAGTAGTGTTGAGGAACGTTCCTTAGATGTGTGGACCTGGAATGTTGGTGACTCCTCCATACTGTTGGGAGTGGATTCCCATTCAGCAGGGGGCAGGGTTGGACTTGTTGTCGGTGTTGTTGTGTGGGGTAGTGTACACGGTGTTGCAGTTGGTGCGTCGGGGTGTGTTGGGTAGTGTACACAGTGTCGGTGTGTCGGGGTGTCAGGTAGTGTACACGGTGTTGGTGTGTCGGGGTGTGTTGGGTAGTGTACACGGTGTTGGTGTGTCGGGGTGTGTCAGGTAGTGTACACGGTGTTGGTGTCGGTGTGTGTCAGGTAGTGTACACGGTGTTGGTGTGTGGATTAGTGTACACGGTGTTGGCGTGTGGGGTAGTGTACACGGTATTGGTATGTCAGGTAGTGTACACGGTGTTGGCGTGTGGGGTAGTGTACACGGTGTTGGCGTGTGGGGTAGTGTACACGGTATTGGTATGTCAGGTAGTGTACACAGTGTTGGTGTGTCAGGTAGTGTACACGGTGTTGGTGTATGTTGGTCAGTAGTGTTGAGGAACGTTCCTTAGATGTGTGGACCTGGAATGTTGGTGACTCCTCCATACTGTTGGGAGTGGATTCCCATTCAGCAGGGGGCAGGGTTGGACTTGTTGTCGGTGTTGTTGTGTGGGGTAGTGTACACGGTGTTGCAGTTGGTGCGTCGGGGTGTGTTGGGTAGTGTACACAGTGTCGGTGTGTCGGGGTGTCAGGTAGTGTACACGGTGTTGGTGTGTCGGGGTGTGTTGGGTAGTGTACACGGTGTTGGTGTGTCGGGGTGTGTCAGGTAGTGTACACGGTGTTGGTGTCGGTGTGTGTCAGGTAGTGTACACGGTGTTGGTGTGTTGGGGTGTGTTGGGTAGTGTACATGGTGTTGGTGTGACGGGGTGTGTTGGGTAGTGTACACGGTGTTGGTGTGTCGGGATGTGTCAGGTAGTGTACACGGTGTTGGTGTCGGTGTGTGTCAGGTAGTGTACACGGTGTTGGTGTGTTGGGGTGTGTTGGGTAGTGTACATGGTGTTGGTGTGACGGGGTGTGTTGGGTAGTGTACACGGTGTTGGTGTGTCAGGTAGTGTACACAGTGTTGGTGTCGGGGTGTGTCAGGTAGTGTACACGGTGTTGGTGTCGGTGTGTGTCAGGTAGTGTACACGGTGTTGGTGTGTTGGGGTGTGTTGGGTAGTGTACATGGTGTTGGTGTGACGGGGTGTGTTGGGTAGTGTACACGGTGTTGGTGTGTCAGGTAGTGTACACAGTGTTGGTGTCGGTGTGTGTCAGGTAGTGTACACGGTGTTGGTGTGTTGGGGTGTGTTGGGTAGTGTACATGTTGTTGGTGTGACGGGGTGTGTGGGGTAGTGTACACGGTGTTGGTGTGTCGGGGTGTGTCAGGTAGTGTACACGGTGTTGGTGTGTCGGGGTGTGTTGGGTAGTGTACATGGTGTTGTGTGTCGGGGTGTGTCAGGTAGTGTACACGGTGTTGTGTGTGGACCTGGAATGTTGGTAACTCCTCCATACTGTTCGGAGGGGATTCCCATTCAGCAGGCGGGCAGGGTTGGACTTGTTGTCGGTGTTGTTGTGTTGGGTAGTGTACACGGTGTTGGTGTGTTGGGGTGTGTCAGGTAGTGTACACGGTGTTGGGGTGTGTCAGGTAGTGTACACGGTGTTGGTGTGTTGGGTAGTGTACATGGTGTTGGTGTGTCGGTGTGTGTCAGGTAGTGTACACGGTGTTGGTGTGTCGGTGTGTGTCAGGTAGTGTACACAGTGTTGGTGTGTCGGTGTGTGTCAGGTAGTGTACACGGTGTTGGTGTGTCAGGTAGTGTACACGGTGTTGGTGTGTTGGGTAGTGTACACGGTGTTGGTGTGTCGGTGTGTGTCAGGTAGTGTACACGGTGTTGGTGTGTCGGTGTGTGTCAGGTAGTGTACACGGTGTTGGTGTGTCAGGGAGTGTACACGGTGTTGGTGTGTCGGTGTGTCCGGGAGTGTACACGGTGTTGGTGTGTCGGTGTGCCAGGTAGTGTACACGGTGTTGGTGTGTCGGGGTGTGTTGGGTAGTGTACATGGTGTTGGTGTGTCGGTGTGTGTCAGGTAGTGTACACGGTGTTGGTGTGTCAGGTAGTGTACACGGTGTTGGTGTGTCGGTGTGTGTCAGGTAGTGTACACGGTGTTGGTGTGTCGGTGTGTGTCAGGTAGTGTACACGGTGTTGGTGTGTCGGTGTGTCAGGGAGTGTACACGGTGTTGGTGTGTCGGTGTGTCAGGTAGTGTACACGGTGTTGGTGTGTCGGGGTGTGTTGGGTAGTGTACACGGTGTTGGTGTGTCGGTGTGTGTCAGGTAGTGTACACGGTGTTGGTGTGTCAGGTAGTGTACACGGTGTTGGTGTGTCGGTGTGTGTCAGGTAGTGTACACGGTGTTGGTGTGTCAGGCAGTGTACACGGTGTTGGTGTGTTGGGTAGTGTACACGGTGTTGTGTGTGGACCTGGAATGTTGGATTACCATTCAGCAGGGGGCAGGGTCAGACTTGTTGTCGGTGTTGGTGTGTTGGGGTGTCAGGTAGTGTACATGGTGTTGGTGTGTTGAGGTGTTAGGTAGTGTACACGGTGTTGGTGTGTCGGGGTGTGTTGGGTAGTGTACACGGTGTTGTGTGTGGACCTGGAATGTTGGATTCCCATTCAGCAGGGGGCAGGGTCGGACTTGTTGTCGGTGTTGGTGTGTTGGGGTGTCAGGTAGTGTACACGGTGTTGGTGTGTCGGGGTGTGTTGGGTAGTGTACACAGTGTTGGTGTGTCGGGGTGTGTTGGGTAGTGTACACAGTGTTGGTGTGTCGGGGTGTGTTGGGTAGTGTACACAGTGTTGGTGTGTTGGGGTGTCAGGTAGTGTACACGGTGTTGGTGTGTTGGTGTGTTGGGGTGTGTTGGGTAGTGTACACGGTGTTGGTGTGTTGGTGTGTTGGGGTGTGTTGGGTAGTGTACACAGTGTTGGTGTGTCGGGGTGTGTTGGGTAGTGTACACAGTGTTGGTGTGTCGGGGTGTGTTGGGTAGTGTACACAGTGTTGGTGTGTCGGGGTGTTGGGGTGTGTTGGGTAGTGTACACAGTGTTGGTGTGTCGGGGTGTGTTGGGTAGTGTACACAGTGTTGGTGTGTCGGGGTGTGTTGGGTAGTGTACACAGTGTTGGTGTGTCGGGGTGTTGGGGTGTGTTGGGTAGTGTACACAGTGTTGGTGTGTCGGGGTGTGTTGGGTAGTGTACACAGTGTTGGTGTGTCGGGGTGTGTTGGGTAGTGTACACAGTGTTGGTGTGTCGGGGTGTGTCAGGTAGTGTACACAGTGTTGGTGTGTCGGGGTGTTGGGGTGTGTTGGGTAGTGTACACAGTGTTGGTGTGTCAGGGTGTGTTGGGTAGTGTACACAGTGTTGGTGTGTCGGGGTGTGTTGGGTAGTGTACACAGTGTTGGTGTGTCGGGGTGTGTCAGGTAGTGTACACAGTGTTGGTGTGTCGGGGTGTTGGGGTGTGTTGGGTAGTGTACACAGTGTTGGTGTGTCAGGGTGTGTTGGGTAGTGTACACAGTGTTGGTGTGTCGGGGTGTGTTGGGTAGTGTACACAGTGTTGGTGTGTCGGGGTGTGTTGGGTAGTGTACACAGTGTTGGTGTGTCGGGGTGTGTCAGGTAGTGTACACAGTGTTGGTGTGTTGGTGTGTCGGGGTGTGTTGGGTAGTGTACACGGTGTTGGTGTGTTGGGGTGTGTTGGGTAGTGTACACAGTGTTGGTGTGTCGGGGTGTGTTGGGTAGTGTACACAGTGTTGGTGTGTCGGGGTGTGTTGGGTAGTGTACACAGTGTTGGTGTGTCGGGGTGTTGGGGTGTGTTGGGTAGTGTACACAGTGTTGGTGTGTCGGGGTGTGTTGGGTAGTGTACACAGTGTTGGTGTGTCGGGGTGTGTTGGGTAGTGTACACAGTGTTGGTGTGTCGGGGTGTGTCAGGTAGTGTACACAGTGTTGGTGTGTCGGGGTGTTGGGGTGTGTTGGGTAGTGTACACAGTGTTGGTGTGTCAGGGTGTGTTGGGTAGTGTACACAGTGTTGGTGTGTCGGGGTGTGTTGGGTAGTGTACACAGTGTTGGTGTGTCGGGGTGTGTCAGGTAGTGTACACAGTGTTGGTGTGTCGGGGTGTTGGGGTGTGTTGGGTAGTGTACACAGTGTTGGTGTGTCGGGGTGTGTTGGGTAGTGTACACAGTGTTGGTGTGTCGGGGTGTGTTGGGTAGTGTACACAGTGTTGGTGTGTCGGGGTGTGTCAGGTAGTGTACACAGTGTTGGTGTGTTGGTGTGTCGGGGTGTGTTGGGTAGTGTACACGGTGTTGGTGTGTTGGGGTGTGTTGGGTAGTGTACACGGTGTTGGTGTGTTGGGGTGTGTTGGGGTGTGTTGGGTAGTGTACACGGTGTTGGTGTGTTGGTGTGTTGGGGTGTGTTGGGTAGTGTACACGGTGTTGGTGTGTTGGTGTGTTGGGGTGTGTTGGGTAGTGTACACAGTGTTGGTGTGTTGGGGTGTGTTGGGTAGTGTACACGGTGTTGGTGTGTTGGGGTGTGTTGGGTAGTGTACACAGTGTTGGTGTGTTGGTGTGTCGGGGTGTGTTGGGTAGTGTACACAGTGTTGGTGTGTGTTGGGTAGTGTACACGGTGTTGGTGTGTTGTGGTGTGTTGGGTAGTGTACACAGTGTTGGTGTGTCGGGGTGTGTTGGGTAGTGTACACGGTGTTGGTGTGTTGGGGTGTGTTGGGTAGTGTACACGGTGTTGGTGTGTTGGGGTGTCAGGTAGTGTACACAGTGTTGGTGTGTCGGGGTGTGTTGGGTAGTGTACACAGTGTTGGTGTGTTGGGGTGTGTTGGGTAGTGTACACGGTGTTGGTGTGTTGGGGTGTGTTGGGTAGTGTACACAGTGTTGGTGTGTTGGGGTGTGTTGGGTAGTGTACACGGTGTTGGTGTGTTGGGGTGTGTTGGGTAGTGTACACAGTGTTGGTGTGTCGGGGTGTGTTGGGTAGTGTAAACGGTGTTGGTGTGTTGGGGTGTGTTGGGTAGTGTACACGGTGTTGGTGTGTTGGGGTGTGTTGGGTAGTGTACACGGTGTTGGTGTGTTGGGGTGTGTTGGGTAGTGTACACGGTGTTGGTGTGTTGGGGTGTGTTGGGTAGTGTACACGGTGTTGGTGTGTTGGTGTGTTGGGGTGTGTTGGGTAGTGTACACAGTGTTGGTGTGTTGGGGTGTGTTGGGTAGTGTACACGGTGTTGGTGTGTTGGGGTGTGTTGGGTAGTGTACACGGTGTTGGTGTGTTGGGGTGTGTTGGGTAGTGTACACGGTGTTGGTGTGTTGGTGTGTTGGGGTGTGTTGGGTAGTGTACACAGTGTTGGTGTGTCGGGGTGTGTTGGGTAGTGTACACAGTGTTGGTGTGTCGGGGTGTGTTGGGTAGTGTACACAGTGTTGGTGTGTCGGGGTGTGTTGGGTAGTGTACACGGTGTTGGTGTGTTGGGGTGTGTTGGGTAGTGTACACAGTGTTGGTGTGTCGGGGTGTGTTGGGTAGTGTACACAGTGTTGGTGTGTCGGGGTGTGTTGGGTAGTGTACACAGTGTTGGTGTGTCGGGGTGTGTTGGGTAGTGTACACAGTGTTGGTGTGTCGGGGTGTGTTGGGTAGTGTACACAGTGTTGGTGTGTCGGGGTGTGTTGGGTAGTGTACACGGTGTTGGTGTGTTGGGGTGTGTTGGGTAGTGTACACAGTGTTGGTGTGTCGGGGTGTGTTGGGTAGTGTACACGGTGTTGGTGTGTTGGGGTGTGTTGGGTAGTGTACACAGTGTTGGTGTGTTGGGGTGTGTTGGGTAGTGTACACAGTGTTGGTGTGTTGGGGTGTGTTGGGTAGTGTACACAGTGTTGTGTGTCGGGGTGTGTTGGGTAGTGTACACAGTGTTGGTGTGTTGGGGTGTGTTGGGTAGTGTACACAGTGTTGGTGTGTCGGGGTGTGTTGGGTAGTGTACACGGTGTTGGTGTGTTGGTGTGTTGGGGTGTGTTGGGTAGTGTACACAGTGTTGGTGTGTTGGTGTGTCGGGGTGTGTTGGGTAGTGTACACAGTGTTGGTGTGTTGGGGTGTCAGGTAGTGTACACAGTGTTGGTGTGTTGGGGTGTCAGGTAGTGTACACAGTGTTGTGTGTCGGGGTGTGTTGGGTAGTGTACACAGTGTTGGTGTGTTGGGGTGTGTTGGGTAGTGTACACAGTGTTGGTGTGTCGGGGTGTGTTGGGTAGTGTACACGGTGTTGGTGTGTTGGTGTGTTGGGGTGTGTTGGGTAGTGTACACGGTGTTGGTGTGTTGGGGTGTGTTGGGTAGTGTACACGGTGTTGGTGTGTTGGGGTGTGTTGGGTAGTGTACACGGTGTTGGTGTGTTGGGGTGTGTTGGGTAGTGTACACGGTGTTGGTGTGTTGGGGTGTGTTGGGTAGTGTACACGGTGTTGGTGTGTTGGGGTGTGTTGGGTAGTGTACACGGTGTTGGTGTGTTGGTGTGTTGGGGTGTGTTGGGTAGTGTACACAGTGTTGGTGTGTTGGGGTGTCAGGTAGTGTACACAGTGTTGGTGTGTCGGGGTGTGTTGGGTAGTGTACACGGTGTTGGTGTGTCGGGGTGTGTTGGGTAGTGTACACAGTGTTGGTGTGTTGGGGTGTGTTGGGTAGTGTACACGGTGTTGGTGTGTTGGTGTGTTGGGGTGTGTTGGGTAGTGTACACAGTGTTGGTGTGTCGGGGTGTGTTGGGTAGTGTACACAGTGTTGGTGTGTTGGGGTGTGTTGGGTAGTGTACACAGTGTTGGTGTGTCGGGGTGTGTTGGGTAGTGTACACGGTGTTGGTGTGTTGGTGTGTCGGGGTGTGTTGGGTAGTGTACACGGTGTTGGTGTGTTGGGGTGTGTTGGGTAGTGTACACAGTGTTGGTGTGTCGGGGTGTGTTGGGTAGTGTACACAGTGTTGGTGTGTTGGGGTGTGTTGGGTAGTGTACACAGTGTTGGTGTGTCGGGGTGTTGGGGTGTGTTGGGTAGTGTACACGGTGTTGGTGTGTTGGGGTGTGTTGGGTAGTGTACACAGTGTTGGTGTGTCGGGGTGTGTTGGGTAGTGTACACAGTGTTGGTGTGTCGGGGTGTTGGGGTGTGTTGGGTAGTGTACACAGTGTTGTGTGTGGACCTGGAATGTTGGATTCCCATTCAGCAGGCGGGCAGGGTTGGACTTGTTGTCGGTGTTGAGACGTGATCAGGACATGTCAGGAATGTTGTATATCTCCCAGAATCCTCCATTCTCGGTGACACGCTTCTCGTAGGATTGTTTTCTGATCCTGTCTCTGATATGTGCGCTCACCAGGGCTGGCCTTGTCTTGACATTGTGTTGCCTGGGTCCAAGAATAAAATGCTGCTCCCCCCCCCCCCCCCCAAAAAAAAAAAATGATGCCCACCAAAAGGCCCCCGCATCCATTATTTTATATCATGATAATTAAAACTAAAATTAAATTTATCAGGAAGTGAGATTTACATGCAACAGCACCTTGTCTATATGCAAAAATATATAGCATGGCACCATGATACCGCTCCCCCATCTTGGCACCCTCGGGCATCCATGGGT
Organism: Pelophylax lessonae; assembly: GCF_965119305.1. NCBI lineage: Eukaryota > Metazoa > Chordata > Amphibia > Anura > Ranidae > Pelophylax > Pelophylax lessonae. The sequence continues at coordinate 236,634,070 of NC_138778.1, forward strand.
GCAATGTACGTTGCACCCATGGATGATATGCCACTGGAATAGGACTGTATAGGGGTGGGCTGGGGTAATATATGGACAAGCTAGGGCAGTATATAGACAGGCTAGGGCAGTATATAGACAGGCTAGGGCAGTATATAGACATGCTAGGGCAGTATATAGACAGGCTAGGGTAGTATATGGACAGGCTAGGGCAGTATATGGACAGGCTAGGGCAGTATATGGGCAGGCTAGAGAAGTATATAGACAGGCTAGGGCAGTATATAGACAGGCTAGGGTAGTATATGGACAGGCTAGGGCAGTATATGGGCAGGCTAGAGAAGTATATAGACAGGCTAGGGCAGTATATAGACAGGCTAGGGCAGTATATAGACAGGCTAGGGCAGTATATAGACAGGCTAGGGCAGTATATGGGCAGGCTAGGGTAGTATATGGGCAGGCTAGGGTAGTATATAGACAGGCTAGGGCAGTATATAGACAGGCTAGGGCAGTATATAGACAGGCTAGGGTAGTATATAGACAGGCTAGGGCAGTATATGGGCAGGCTAGGGTAGTATATAGACAGGCTAGGGCAGTATATAGACAGGCTTGGGCAGTATATAGACAGGCTAGGGCAGTATATAGACAGGCTAGGGCAGTATATGGGCAGGCTAGGGTAGTATATAGACAGGCTAGGGCAGTATATAGACAGGCTAGGGCAGTATATAGACAGGCTAGGGCAGTATATAGACAGGCTAGGGCAGTATATGGACAGGCTAGGGAGGTGTATGGACAGGCTAGGGCAGTATATGGGCAGGCTAGGGTAGTATATAGACAGGCTAGGGCAGTATATAGACAGGCTAGGGCAGTATATAGACATGCTAGGGCAGTATATGGGCAGGCTAGGGCAGTATATGGACAGGCTAGGGAGGTGTATGGACAGGCTAGGGCAGTATATGGGCAGGCTAGGGTAGTATATAGACAGGCTAGGGCAGTATATAGACAGGCTAGGGCAGTATATAGACAGGCTAGGGCAGTATATAGACAGGCTAGGGCAGTATATGGGCAGGCTAGGGTAGTATATAGACAGGCTAGGGCAGTATATAGACAGGCTAGGGCAGTATATAGACAGGCTAGGGCAGTATATGGGCAGGCTAGGGTAGTATATAGACAGGCTAGGGCAGTATATAGACAGGCTAGGGCAGTATATGGGCAGGCTAGGGTAGTATATAGACAGGCTAGGGCAGTATATAGACAGGCTAGGGCAGTATATAGACATGCTAGGGCAGTATATGGGCAGGCTAGGGCAGTATATGGACAGGCTAGGGAGGTGTATGGACAGGCTAGGGCAGTATATGGACAGGCTAGGGCAGTATATGGGCAGGCTAGGGTAGTATATGGACAGGCTAGGGCAGTATATGGGCAGGCTAGGGCAGTATATGGACAGGCTAGGGCAGTATATGGACAGGCTAGGGTAGTATATGGACAGGCTAGGGCAGTATATGGGCAGGCTAGGGCAGTATATAGGCAGGCTAGGGTAGTATATAGGCAGGCTAGGGAGGTGTATGGACAGGCTAGGGAAGTATATGGGCAGGTTAGGGTAGTATATAGACATGCTAGGGTAGTATATAGACATGCTAAGGTAGTATATAGACATGCTAGGGTAGTATATAGACAGGCTAAGGTAGTATATAGACATGCTAAAGTAGTATATGGACAGGCTAGGGCAGTATATAGACAGGCTAGGGCAGTATATAGACAGGCTAAAGTAGTATATAGACAGGCTAGGGCAGTATATAGACAGGCTAGGGCAGTATATAGACAGGCTAGGGCAGTATATGGGCAGGTTAGGGTAGTATATAGACATGCTAGGGCAGTATATAGACAGGCTAGGGTAGTATATAGACATGCTAAGGTAGTATATAGACAGGCTAAAGTAGTATATGGACAGGCTAGGGCAGTATATGGACAGGCTAGGGAAGTATATGGACAGGCTAGGGCAGTACAGGGGCCGGTTAGGGTAGTATAGGGGCAGGCAAGGGCGGTATAGAGGCAGGCTAAGGTAGTATATAAACAGGCTAGGGCAGTACTGGGGTGGATTCGGGTAGTATAGGGGCAGGCAAGGGCGGTATAGGGGAAGGCCAGAGTAGTAGGGATCGACCGATTATCGGCAAGGCCTATATATCGAGGGCCGATATGCACTTTGCCCGATATATCGGTATCGGCCCAGGAAGTTACTGATATTGCCGATATTTTCGTGATGTCATTCTGCCTTCTTAGGCCGCCTCTCTCGCCTTGGACAGCCTCACCTGGAGTCGGGATTAGTCTCGCAGGAGTGTATCACAGCCATACACCCACCCACAGCTCCTGTGCCAGCCAGCCACCCACATCCACAGGCCCTGTACCTGCCAGCCAGCCACCCACAGGCTCTATACCAGCCAGCCACAGGCACTGTACCAGCCAGCCGCCCACAGCTCCTGTGCCAGCCAGCCACCCACCGCAGGGTGCCAGCAAGCCAGCCACCCACCACAGGGTGCCAGCCACCACAGGCCTTGTACCAGCCAGCCACAGGCACTTTACCAGCCAGCCAGCCACCCACCCACAGGCACTGTACCAGCCAGCCGCCCACAGCTCCTGTGCCAGCCAGCCACCCACCACAGGGTGCCAGCCAAACAGCCAGCCACCCGCCATAGGGTGGCAGCCAGCCACCCACCACCACAGGGTGCCAGCCAGACAGCCAGCCACCAAGCACAGGGTTCCAGCCAGCCACCCACCACAGCATGCCAGACAGCCACCCACCCACCACAGGGTGCCAGACAGCCAGCCACCCACCACAGGGGGGCCGATACTTATATGCGATGGCCAAAATATCGGTATCGGCAAGAAAAAAATGATATCAATCAATCCCTATAGTTAGTATAACGGCAAGCTAGGGCTGTATAGTGATTTTGGAGCAGGACAGGTTATGCAACATTTGGCCATCCAGCAGATCAGCAACCACTGATAAAAGCAAATGTTGGACACCCTTTGTGCCCTGTCACACAGAACTAACTTCTATTACCTCTCTGCTGCTCTCTCCCAGTGCTCCCAGTGCTCCCACAGTCTTCAGTGCCTAGCCTCACCGCACCAGAGCAGAAGAAGGCAGGCCAGGTGCGGTTGGCCAGCTGCACCCCCTCCTCCAGTTCTACCCAATAGAAATGCACGCCCTTCGCTGTGCCCAAGCATGGGCTGCTGGTAGGGAAGGGATTTTTCATTGCTCTCTGTCTCTTATGGGCACCCCGCCCCCAGCAACACACACACCTGAGTTCTTCATGTGTGCCCGGGTGTTTAACAGCCAGTGTTAGACTGTGTGCAAGCACCCTCGCCTGGAAACTATGAGTATGCGTGTTCAGGGCAGCAGGGCGGCCTTTTTACAGGGCAGTGGACAAATACCCGGGGGGGGGGGGCAGTTGTCGCACACAAAACTGCCGGGAAAAAAATCTTTGGCGTCAATTTGCTGCCCCTCTCAAAGTTCTTCCTTGGTCCAATGGACCCAGCGGGACCCATGGTAGGGCCGGCCCTGGCGCTCACAGACGGTGGAGAGGCCGGACAATAATGGTTGTCTTTTATTGCAGTGACAGAGGAGCCATGTCCCTGTACAGCTTTGGGACAGATCCCATATCTTGTCATTCGTGGAATAAAGATCGCACACGTATGTAGAGATTGGCGTGTCTGTTGTGTGTGTCGCTGTACATATATCAGTGCTGTGCGGCTGCCATTGTGATCTCATGGTTTTCTGCCTACTCCTTGTATAGAGATTGCCATCAGCCCCAATAATCACACCATCCAGATATACCAGAAAGTCAACAATGAGTGGCGTAGGATCCATGAACTGACCGAGCACAACGGGCGAATCACAGGTGAGAAGGAGCAGAACACTGGATAAAACAGCCAATTAGATTGCAGCTTTCATCTTTGTAAGTGGTGGATTGGGGAACAATGGCTGCAATGGGTCTTGTCTGTCCAATCTGCGGAGAATCGCTGATGATTGGCCGGATTCCAGACTTGTGTGGTTCTCCGTAGATCCATGAATGTTGTGGTCTGGGGGGTGGTGCCTTTTTTAGTGAAGTCCATGTCAGACAGGACTGTGTTTAAAGTTCATTAAGTTGCCCACACAAGGGTTCTTCTCCAGCCAATAAAGATAATGAGCAATGCCAGGCCACATGGCTCTCAAGGCTCACTCAGCATAAGTTTCAGTACCTCGCTCCCCGGGCCCCCTTCTGGTCACCAAATAGGGTTCTCCAGCCCCCCTGGGTTTGCTTGCTCTCTCAGAGACTTCCAGCCTTCCCTCAGCCCCTTGAACCCATCAACCACCCCAGCTTTCTCTGCACCCCAGACCCACGTAACTATCCCAACCTTCCCAGTCCTTGGACAAAAAGTCCCCCTCACTGGGGGTGCAGTCTCTGACAGGAACGACCCATTCTCCTGACAGGGGCCTGCCTCCAAATGGAGTAGTAACTTCCTTCAAGCTTACAGTCAGGTCCATAAATATTGGGACATCAACACAATTCTAATCTTTTTGGCTCTATACACCACCACAATAGATTTGAAATGAAACAAACAAGATGTGCTTTACCTGCAGAGTTTCAGCTTTAATTTGAGGGTATTTATATCCAAATCAGGTGAAAGGTGTAGGAATTACAGCAGTTTGTATATGTGCCTCCCACTTTTTAAGGGACCAAAAGTAATGGGACAATTGGCTGCTCAGCTGTTCCATGGCCAGGTGTGTGTTATTCCCTCATTATCCCATTTACAAGGTGCAGATAAAAGGTCCAGAGTTCATTTCAAGTGTACTATTTGCATTTGGAATCTGTTGCTGTCAACTCTCAATATGAGATCCAAAGAGCTGTCACTATCAGTGAAGAAAGTCATCATTAGGCTGAAAAAACAAAACAAACCCATCAGAGAGATGGCAAAAACATTGGGTGTGGCCAAATCAACTGTTTGGAACATCCTTAAAAAGAAAGAACGCACCGGTGAGCTCAGCAACACCAAAAGACCCGGAAGACCACGGAAAACAACTGTGGTGGATGACTGAAGAATTCTTTCCCTGGTGAAGAAAACACCCTTCACAACAGTTGGCCAGATCAAGATCACTCTCCAGGAGGTAGGTGTATGTGTGTCAGATCAAGATCACTCTCCAGGAGGTAGGTGTATGTGTGCCAGATCAAGATCACTCTCCAGGAGGTAGGTGTATGTGTGTCAGATCAAGAACACTCTCCAGGAGGTAGGTGTATGTGTGCCAGATCAAGAACACTCTCCAGGAGGTAGGTGTATGTGTGTCAGATCAAGAACACTCTCCAGGAGGTCGGTGTATGTGTGTCAGATCAAGAACACTCTCCAGGAGGTAGGTGTATGTGTGTCAAATCAGGAACACTCTCCAGGAGGTAGGTGTATGTGTGTCAGATCAAGAACACTCTCCAGGAGGTAGGTGTATGTGTGCCAGATCAAGAACACTCTCCAGGAGGTCGGTGTATGTGTGTCAGATCAAGAACACTCTCCAGGAGGTAGGTGTATGTGTGTCAAATCAGGAACACTCTCCAGGAGGTAGGTGTATGTGTGTCAGATCAGGAACACTCTCCAGGAGGTAGGTGTATGTGTGTCAGATCAGGATCACTCTCCAGGAGGTAGGTGTATGTGTGTCAGATCAGGAACACTCTCCAGGAGGTAGGTGTATGTGTGTCAGATCAGGAACACTCTCCAGGAGGTAGGTGTATGTGTGTCAGATCAGGATCACTCTCCAGGAGGTAGGTGTGTATGTGTGTCAGATCAGGAACACTCTCCAGGAGGTAGGTGTATGTGTGTCAGATCAGGAACACTCTCCAGGAGGTAGGTGTATGTGTGTCAAAGTCAACAATCAAGAGAAGACTTCACCAGAGTGAATACAATGGGTTCACCACAAGATGTAAACCATTGGTGAGCCTCAAAAACAGGAAGGCCAGATTAGAGTTTGCCAAACAACATCTAAAACAGCCTTCACAGTTCTGGAACATCCTATGGACAGATGCAGGCCCGGACTGGGACAAAAAATAGGCCCGGGCATTTTAGACTGAGCAGCCTTTTTTTTTTTTTTATTAAAACCAAATTACTAATGACAGCTACCAGTTTCTCAATGTATTTTAGTTCTATTCAGCCTGCTACAGTCACTGCTCACTGATTGCTAGAGGTTACTGCACATTTTTAGCACTAACCCATTGGTGGCTGGGGAGGGGGGAGGTGTAATCAGTGGCAGTACTGGGGGGGGGGGGTGAATTGAGTGGCAGTGCTGGGGGGAGGAATGAGTGGCAGTTCTGAGGGAGGGGGGGGGTATGAATTAAGTGGCAGTGCTGGGGGGATGGAGTCAGTGGCAGTGCTGAGGGGTATGGAGTCAGTGGCAGTGATGGGGGGGGGTTTAATGAATGTCGGGGGGATTGGATGTGGGGGGGATGAGTGACAGTACGAGAGGAGGGTGAGATGACTGGTAGTGCTGGTGGGTTGTTGGGATGAGTGGCAGTGCTGAGGGGGATGAGATCAGTAGCAGTACTGGGGGGGATTGAATTAGTGGCAGCGTAGGGGGGGTGGAATTAATGGCAGTGCTGGGGGGGATTGGATGGGATCAGTGGCAGTGTGGAGGGATGGTGGGATCAGTGGCAGTGCAGGGGGGATAGGATGAGTGACAATATGTGGAAGGTGGAATCAGTGGCTGTGCGGGGATGGGGGGGGGACGAGATGAGTGGCAGTGCTTGGGGGGAATTGAATGGGATCAGTGGCAGTGCTTGGGGAGTGGGATGAGTGGCAGCATGGAGGGAGGGAATGGGAGGAGTGGCAGCATGGAGGGAGGGAATGGGAGGAGTGGCAGCGTGGGGCGAGGGGATGGGAGGAGTGGCAGTGTGGAGCGAGGGGATGGGAGGAGTGGCAGCGTGGAGGGAGGGGATGGGAGGAGTGGCAGTGTGGAGGGAGGGGATGGGAGGAGTGGCAGCGTGGAGGGAGGGGATGGGAGGAGTGGCAGCGTGGAGGGAGGGGATGGGAGGAGTGGCAGCGTGGAGGGAGGGGATGGGAGGAGTGGCAGCGTGGAGCGAGGGGATGGGAGGAGTGGCAGCGTGGAGGGAGGGGATGGGAGGAGTGGCAGCGTGGAGGGAGGGGATGGGAGGAGTGGCAGCGTGGAGGGAGGGGATGGGAGGAGTGGCAGGGTGGAGCGAGGGGATGGGAGGAGTGGCAGCGTGGAGCGAGGGGATGGGAGGAGTGGCAGCGTAGAGCGAGGGGATGGGAGGAGTGGCAGCGTGGAGCGAGGGGATGGGAGGAGTGGCAGCGTGGAGGGAGGGGATGGGAGGAGTGGCAGCGTGGAGGGAGGGGATGGGAGGAGTGGCAGGGTGGAGCGAGGGGATGGGAGGAGTGGCAGCGTAGAGCGAGGGGATGGGAGGAGTGGCAGCGTGGAGCGAGGGGATGGGAGGAGTGGCAGCGTGGAGGGAGGGGATGGGAGGAGTGGCAGGGTGGAGCGAGGGGATGGGAGGAGTGGCAGCGTGGAGGGAGGGGATGGGAGGAGTGGCAGCGTGGGGCGAGGGGATGGGAGGAGTGGCAGCGTGGAGGGTGGGGAGGAGTGGCAGCGTGGAGCGAGGGGATGGGAGGAGTGGCAGCGTGGAGGGTGGGGAGGAGTGGCAGCGTGGAGCGAGGGGATGGGAGGAGTGGCAGCGTGAAGAGAGGCAGCATGGAGGGAGGAAAGGGGAGTAGTGTCAGTGTGGACGGAGGGGAGGAGTGGCAGCGTAGAAGGGAGGCAGTGCGGAGGGAGGCAGCATGGAGGGAGGGAGGAAAGGGGAGAAGTGCCAGTGTGGAAGGAGGGAGGGGAGGAGTGGCAGCATGGAGGGGATGGGATGAGTGGCAGTGCTGGTGGTGGGTGGCATCAGTGGCCATGCTGGGTAGAGGGATGGGATCAGTGACAGTGTTGGGGGGGGGGTCAGTAGCAGTGCTGGGGGGATCAGATCAGTGACAGTGCTGTAAGGGGATCAGTGACAGTGGTGGGGGGGATCAGTGACAGGGCTGGGGGGAATCGGATCAGTGACAGGGCTGGGAGGGGATCGGATCAGTGACAGGGCTGGGAGGGATCGTATCAGTGACAGGGCTGGGGGGAATCGGATCAGTGAAAGGGCTGGGGGGAATCGGATCAGTGACAGGGCTGGGAGGGATCGTATCAGTGACAGGGCTGGGAGGGGATCGGATCAGTGACAGGGCTGGGAGGGATCGTATCAGTGATAGGGCTGGGAGGGGATCGGATCAGTTACAGGTCTGGGAGGGAGGGATCGGATCAGTGACAGGTCTGGGAGGGAGGGATCGGATCAGTGACAGGGCTGGGAGGGGATCGGATCAGTGACAGGGCTGGGAGGGATCGTATCAGTGACAGGGCTGGGAGGGGATCGGATCAGTGACAGGGCTGGGAGGGATCGGATCAGTGACAGGGCTGGGGGGAATCGGATCAGTGACAGGGCTGGGGGGAATCGGATCAGTGACAGGGCTGGGAGGGATCGTATCAGTTACAGGTCTGGGAAGGAGGGATCGGATCAGTGACAGGTCTGGGAGGGAGGGATCGGATCAGTGACAGGGCTGGGAGGGGATCGGATCAGTGACAGGGCTGGGAGGAATCGGATCAGTGACAGGGCTGGGGTAGGGGGATCGGATCAGTGACAGGGCTGGGGGGGGGGATCGGATCAGTGACAGGGCTGGGAGGGGATCGGATCAGTGACAGGGCTGGGGTAGGGGGATCGGATCAGGGACAGAGCTGGGGGGGATCGGATCAGTGACAGGGCTGGGGTAGGGGGATCGGATCAGGAACAGGGCTGGGGGGGATCGGATCAGTGACAGGGCTGGGAGGGGATCGGATCAGTGACAGGTCTGGGAGGGAGGGATCGGATCAGTGACAGGGCTGGGGGGGATCGGATCAGTGACAGGGCTGGGAGGGATCGTATCAGTGACAGGGCTGGGAGGGATCGTATCAGTGACAGGGCTGGGAGGGGATCGGATCAGTGACAGGGCTGGGAGGGATCGTATCAGTGACAGGGCTGGGGGGGATCGGATCAGTTACAGGGCTGGGGGGGATCGGATCAGTGACAGGGCTGGGGGGGGATCGGATTAGTGATAGGGCTGGGGGGGATCGGATCAGTGACAGGGCTGGGGGGGATCGGATTAGTGACAGGGCTGGGAGGGGATTGGATCAGTGACAGAACTGGGGTAGGGGGATCGCATCAGTGACAGGGCCCAGGGGGGAATCGGATCAGTGTCAGTTCTGATGGGGGAGGGGTCAGTGGAAGTGCTGTGGGGTGGGGGTTTGTGGCAGTGCTCAGGGGGGGGTCAGTGGCAGTGCTGAGGGGGGGGGGGTCAGTGGCAGTGCTGAGGGGGGAGGGGTCAGTGGCAGTGCTGAGGGGGGGGGGTCAGTGGCAGTGCTGTGGGGATCAGTGGCAGTGCTGAGGGGGGGGGGGTTAGTGGCAGTGCTAAGGGGTGGTCACTTCACTTACCTTGCAGGGCAGGCCTTGGGTGGTGCGGCGCAGGTGCTGCAGGCAGTCACTGTTCCTTCCCGCTTCCCGACAAAGCAGAACTCAGAAGGGGTCCTCTCTAGCTCCACCCCCTTCAGTCACGAGTCACCTGACCCCTGGTTTCCAATTGCATGGACGGTCCACCCCTCCTGAGCTAGCTGGATGGCCATTGGCTGTGGACTCGGAGCTGGCCGCAGTGAGGCTGAGCGGCGCTGGTCTCAGCATCAGCCCAGCTGCTCAGTGGGGACAGGCATGGGACATACATACCCGGCCGACCGGCCGGCCAGAAGAGGAATATGCGGCCGCGGCCCTCTCTGCGGAATCGGCCGCGGAGAGGCCAGTGGCAAGCGAGCAGATGCTTTGGGACTCGGAGGGAGTCGGGACGGTCACGGAAGTGACATGCGCTGTTCGGCCCACCGGGCAAATGCCCGATCTGCCCTATGGCCAGTCCGGCCTTGGACAGATGAGACCAAGATCAACTTGTAGCAGAGTGATGGGAAGAGAAGAGTATGGAGAAGGAAAGGATCCAAAGCATACCACCTCATCAGTGAAGCATGGTGGTGGTAGTGTCATGGCGTGGGCATGTATGGCTGCCAATGGAACTGCTTCTCTTGTATTTATTGATGATGTGACTGCTGACAGAAGCAGCAGGATGAATTCTGAAGTGTTTCGGGGAATATTATCGGCTCATATTCAGCCAAATGCTTCAGAACTCATTGGACGGCGCTTCACAGTGCAGATGGACAATGACCCGAAGCATACTGCGAAAACAACCAAAGAGTTTTTTAAGGGAAAGAAGTGGAATGTTATGCAATGGCCAAGTCAATCACCTGACCTGAATCCGATTGAGCATGCATTTCACTTGCTGAAGACAAAACTGAAGGGAAAATGCCCCAAGAACAAGCAGGAACTGAAGACAGTTGCAGTAGAGGCCTGGCAGAGCATCACCAGGGATGAAACCCAGCGTCTGGTGATGTCTATGCGTTCCACACTTCAGGCTGTAATTGACTGCAAAGGATTTGCAACCAAGTATTAAAAAGTGAAAGTTTGATTTATGATTGTTAATCTGTCCCATTACTTTTGGTCCCTTAAAAAGTGGGAGGCACATATACAAACTGTTGTAATTCCTACACCGTTCACCTGATTTTGATGTAAATACCCTCAAATTAAAGCTGAAAGTCTGCAGTTAAAGCACATCTTGTTTGTTTCATTTCAAATCCATTGTGGAGGTGTATAGAGCCAAAAAGATTAGAATTGTGTCCATGTCCCAATATTTATGGACCTGACTGTATATTGATCCCACACACCTGTGCACTCACACTGGCTGCCGGCAACTAGCAAACCCGGACACGGGACTGAAGGTTCCTTCCCAACCAAGGCACTTCAGAACCTTCAAATTCCAGGCCCTGATCCGGGATTTCAAACTTACAAAGTCTCACATGCCGGAGCCTCTCAGACTGCACCTTTGAGAATCCTGTGTCCTTTTCCTACCAATCTGCTAGACTCTCACCATGGCAGGGCCTGGCACTCTCACTATCTAGTTGGGTGAGTCAGATAAGTGGCCAGTCTCCAGCCCTGACTATACCCTTCTATGTGCTGCAGGAATAGATTGGGCTCCAAACTCGGACCGAATAGTGACCTGCGCTGTGGACAGGAATGCATATGTCTGGACTCTTCGTGATGGAGTGTGGAAGCCGACCTTGGTTCTGCTGCGTATTAACCGCGCTGCCACTTGTGTGAAGTGGTCTCCCCAGGAGAACAAGATTGCGGTGGGCAGTGGCTCACAGACCATTTCCATCTGTTACTTTGAGAAGGAGAATGATTGGTGAGTTATTTCAAATGTAGAGGGCTGGTGGGGCCAGAACAAGAATGCACTATTACCCCTGTAGCGGAGAAGTGGTTTAATCTACAGGGTCTCCGCTGGTAGACAGGAAAACAGGTAATAATCCAAATAGGCAGGTACAGCATGCAACAATCCAGGTAGCGTTATACTATCCTTCCCTCCCAAGAACTAGACGACACATAGGCCGGGAGTCAACTAGAATAGCTTGTTTTTTGAAAACACAAGAGATCTACACTCTGCGAAAACCCCTCCCTCTTTGAGCCATCCCCCACACAAACACACATCCCATAATAAGCTTACAAGGCAGACAGGAACAATAGGACAATGGAATGCAGGTATTCACAATAACAAACCCCACCCCACTGGCATGGGTCTATGAAACACTTCTACCATTTTCTAGCCATCTGCAATACATCCCCACACATCTCCTGAGGGACACTGCTCAGAAATATGATAGTCCCAAGTGAAAGAATTCTCACTCTCTCAACACAAACCACACTCTCAGTGTCCATTCCGCTACAACCCCTGTGGGGCAAATGTCTCTTCCTATAGTCTGGAAGACATGTGGCACCGGGTAGCTAGGCCCATGGTCACTGCCTCCCTCAGTTCTTCCCCTGATCCCTCACACAGGTCATGTCCCAATTTCCAGCTAGCAAAGAGGTCATCCCTTTCTGGGGCACCTGAAGAGTCAGACACTGCTGCTGGAGGGTAGGAATGGTGCACTGTGTGGGGCAGATTTGATGAAAGCTGGAGATCAGATATAGTGCTTCTTATTGTCATGTGATCTGGTCATGTGACAAAACAATGCATATAGCAGGACTGCATTGCATCCTAATTTCTAAACAGCAAGTGATGGGCTGCAGGCATCATTCTTATCAATTGCACGGCTTTTCTCATATACTAACAGGTGGATCAGCAAACACATCAAGAAGTCCATCCGTTCCACCATCCTGAGCCTGGCCTGGCACCCCAACAATGTTCTGCTGGCAGCCGGTGGATGTGACTTCCAGTGCAGGTATAAGCTGAGCCACTGGGCCCCCATCAGCATACAAGCCTTGTGGGTGGATGAGGTGGGGACATTGGTATTGGGTGTATGAGGTGGGGACATTGGTATTGGGTGTATGAGGTGGGGGACATTGGTATTGGGTGGATGAGGTGGGGGACATTGGTATTGGGTGGATGAGATAGGGGACATTGGTATTGGGTGGATGAGGTGGAAGATTGGTATTGGGTGGATGAGGTGGAAGATTGGTATTGGGTGGATGAGGTAGGCGACATTGGTATTAGGTGGATGAGGTAGGGGACATTGGTATTGGGTGGATGAGGTAGGCGACATTGGTATTAGGTGGATGAGGTAGGGGACATTGGTATTGGGTGGATGAGGTGGGGGACATTGGTATTGGGTGGTTGAGGTGGGGGACATTGGTATTGCATGGATGAGGTAGGGGACATTGGTATTGGGTGGATGAGGTTGGGGACATTGGTATTGGGTGGATGAGGTGGGGGACATTGGTATTGGGTGGATGAGGTGGAAGATTGGTATTGGGTGGATGAAGTGGGGACATTGGTATTGGGTGGATGAGGTAGGCGACATTGGTATTAGGTGGATGAGGTAGGGGACATTGGTATTGGGTGGATGAGGTAGGCGACATTGGTATTAGGTGGATGAGGTAGGGGACAATGGTATTGGGTGGATGAGGTTGGGGACATTGGTATTGGGTGGTTGAGGTGGGGACATTGGTATTGCATGGATGAAGTAGGGGACATTGGTATTGGGTGGATGAGGTGGGGGGCATTGGTATTGGGTGGTTGAGGTGGGGACATTGGTATTGGGTGGATGAGGTGGGGGACATTGGTATTGGGTGGATGAGGTAGGGGACATTGGTATTGGGTGGATGAGGTAGGCTACATTGGTATTAGGTGGATGAGGTAGGGGACATTGGTATGGGGTGGATGAGGTGGGGGACATTGGTATTGGGTGGATGAGGTGGGGGACATTGGTATTGGGTGGATGAGGTAGGGGACATTGGTATTGGGTGGATGAGGTGGAAGATTGGTATTGGGTGGATGAAGTGGGGACATTGGTATTGGGTGGATGAGGTGGAAGATTGGTATTGGGTGGATGAGGTAGGCGACATTGGTATTGGGTGGATGAGGTAGGCGACATTGGTATTAGGTGGATGAGGTAGGGGACATTGGTATTGGGTGGATGTGGTGGGGGACATTGGTATTGGGTGGTTGAGGTGGGGGACATTGGTATTGCATGGGTGAGGTAGGGGACATTGGTATTGGGTGGATGAGGTGGGGGACATTGGTATTGGGTGGATGAGGTAGGGGACATTGGTATTGGGTGGATGAGGTAGGGGACATTGGTATTGGGTGGATGAGGTGGAAGATTGGTATTAGGTGGATGAGGTAGGGGACATTGGTATGGGGTGGATGAGGTAGGGGACATTGGTATTGGGTGGATGAGGTTGGGGACATTGGTATTGGGTGGTTGAGGTGGGGACATTGGTATTGCATGGATGAGGTAGGGGACATTGGTATTGGGTGGATGAGGTGGGGGACATTGGTATTGGGTGGTTGAGGTGGGGACATTGGTATTGCATGGATGAGGTAGGGGACATTGGTATTGGGTGGATGAGGTGGGGGACATTGGTATTAGGTGGATGAGGTGGAAGACATTGGTATTGGGTGGATGAGGTGGGTGACATTGGTATTGGGTGGATGAGGTTGGGGACATTGGTATTGGGTGGATGAGGTTGAGGACATTGGTATTGGGTGGATGAGGTGGGGACATTAGTATTGGGTGGATGAGGTAGGCGACATTGGTATTGGGTGGATGAGGTGGGGACATTGGTATTGGGTGGATGAGGTGGGGACATTTGTATTGGGTGGATGAGGTTGGGGACATTGGTATTGGGTGGATGAGGTGGAAGACATTGGTATTGGGTGGATGAGGTTGGGGACATTGGTATTGGGTGGATGAGGTGGGGGACATTGGTATTGGGTGGATGAGGTGGTGGACATTGGTATTGGGTGGATGAGGTTGGGGACATTGGTATTGGGTGGATGAGGTTGGGGACATTGGTATTGGGTGGATGAGGTGGGGGACATTGGTATTGGGTGGATGAGGTGGAAGATTGGTATTGGGTGGATGAAGTGGGGACATTGGTATTGGGTGGATGAGGTAGGCGACATTGGTATTAGGTGGATGAGGTAGGGGACAATGGTATTGGGTGGATGAGGTTGGGGACATTGGTATTGGGTGGTTGAGGTGGGGACATTGGTATTGCATGGATGAAGTAGGGGACATTGGTATTGGGTGGATGAGGTGGGGGACATTGGTATTGGGTGGTTGAGGTGGGGACATTGGTATTGGGTGGATGAGGTGGGGGACATTGGTATTGGGTGGATGAGGTAGGGGACATTGGTATTGGGTGGATGAGGTAGGCTACATTGGTATTAGGTGGATGAGGTAGGGGACATTGGTATGGGGTGGATGAGGTGGGGGACATTGGTATTGGGTGGATGAGGTGGGGGACATTGGTATTGGGTGGATGAGGTAGGGGACATTGGTATTGGGTGGATGAGGTGGAAGATTGGTATTGGGTGGATGAAGTGGGGACATTGGTATTGGGTGGATGAGGTGGAAGATTGGTATTGGGTGGATGAGGTAGGCGACATTGGTATTAGGTGGATGAGGTAGGGGACATTGGTATTGGGTGGATGAGGTAGGCGACATTGGTATTGGGTGGATGTGGTGGGGGACATTGGTATTGGGTGGTTGAGGTGGGGGACATTGGTATTGCATGGATGAGGTAGGGGACATTGGTATTGGGTGGATGAGGTGGGGGACATTGGTATTGGGTGGATGAGGTAGGGGACATTGGTATTGGGTGGATGAGGTAGGGGACATTGGTATTGGGTGGATGAGGTGGAAGATTGGTATTGGGTGGATGAAGTGGGGACATTGGTATTGGGTGGATGAGGTAGGCGACATTGGTATTAGGTGGATGAGGTAGGGGACATTGGTATTGGGTGGATGAGGTAGGCGACATTGGTATTAGGTGGATGAGGTAGGGGACATTGGTATGGGGTGGATGAGGTAGGGGACATTGGTATTGGGTGGATGAGGTTGGGGACATTGGTATTGGGTGGTTGAGGTGGGGACATTGGTATTGCATGGATGAGGTAGGGGACATTGGTATTGGGTGGATGAGGTGGGGGACATTGGTATTGGGTGGTTGAGGTGGGGACATTGGTATTGCATGGATGAGGTAGGGGACATTGGTATTGGGTGGATGAGGTGGGGGACATTGGTATTGGGTGGATGAGGTGGGGGACATTGGTATTAGGTGGATGAGGTGGAAGACATTGGTATTGGGTGGATGAGGTGGGTGACATTGGTATTGGGTGGATGAGGTTGGGGACATTGGTATTGGGTGGATGAGGTTGAGGACATTGGTATTGGGTGGATGAGGTGGGGACATTAGTATTGGGTGGATGAGGTAGGCGACATTGGTATTGGGTGGATGAGGTGGGGACATTGGTATTGGGTGGATGAGGTGGGGACATTTGTATTGGGTGGATGAGGTTGGGGACATTGGTATTGGGTGGATGAAGTTGGGGACATTGGTATTGGGTGGATGAGGTGGAAGACATTGGTATTGGGTGGATGAGGTTGGGGACATTGGTATTGGGTGGATGAGGTGGGGGACATTGGTATTGGGTGGATGAGGTGGTGGACATTGGTATTGGGTGGATGAGGTTGGGGACATTGGTATTGGGTGGATGAGGTTGGGGACATTGGTATTGGGTGGATGAGGTGGGGGACATTGGTATTGGGTGGATGAGGTGGGGACATTGGTATTGGGTGGATGAGGTGGGGGACATTGGTATTGTGTGGATGAGGTTGGGGACATTGGTATTGGGTGGATGAGGTGGGGGACATTGGTATTGTGTGGATGAGGTTGGGGAAATTGGTATTGGGTGGATGAGGGGGGGACATTGGTATTGGGTGGATGAGGTGGGGGACATTGGTATTGGGTGGATGAGGTGGTGGACATTGGTATTGGGTGGATGAGGGGGGGGACATTGGTATTGGTTAGATGGAATGTCCTGAGTCATCAATGGCCAGCAATGATTTCTTTCAGAGTTTTCTCAGCCTATGTGAAGGAGATTGAAGATAAGCCCAGCCCAACACTTTGGGGGACAAAGATGCCATTTGGGGAGCTTCTGTTTGAGAGAGGTAAAAGCGGGGGCTGGGTGCACAGCGTATGCTTCTCGCCCAGCGGTCAGTATCTGGCCTGGGTGGACCACAACAGCTGCATCAATGTGGCCGACTCAACGCAAGACAAAACGTAAGTAACTGTATACATAAAGGATCAGTTGGTGTTCCATGTTCCTGTCCCCGTCTCATACTGTAGATCTATGTTCCTGTACCCGTCTCATACTGAAGATCTATGTTCCTGTACCCGTCTCATACTGTAGATCTATGTTCCTGTCCCCGTCTCATACTGCAGATCTATGTTCCTGTCCCCGTCTCATACTGTAGATCTATGTTCCTGTACCCGTCTCATACTGTAGATCTATGTTCCTGTCCCCGTCTCATACTGTAGATCCATGTTCCTGTACCCGTCTCATACTGTAGATCCTGCACAATGTTCCCTGAGATGTCATCATGGACCCCTCAGGTGGAGTGCACTTTTTCCCAATGTTTAGAGAGAACTTCCCCCACAATTTGTATATATGTAATGGAGTGTCAGCCTTGGCGCTGAGCCCAGGGAGAGGATGTGACAACACCTGTTCACTGCCTTTCCTGTCTTCTCCATTACAGAGTCACTGAGCTGCGGACAGACAAGCTTCCTTTCCTGTCACTTCTATTTGTGAATGAGACCCGGCTGGTGGCGGCGGTAAGACGATCCCTCCAGGCTGATGGAGGTTCTATTTTCATTGCTGGCCCTCCGGCATAGCTCTGATCTTCTAATCACCAGACAAGGAATATAGGGGGCAGGAAGTCTCCTTTCTGGGGTCACCCTGATAACATTCCACCATCTTTGTTTCTACCAGGGCCATGACTGCGCCCCCTATCTCTTCTCTTACTCGGGGCCCGGAGACATCCAGATAGTCAGCAGGATTGACGCTCAGAAGCAGACCTCCAAGGCCGCTACGTCCGCCATGCAGCATTTCCGCAATTTGGACAAGAAGGCCGCTCAAGACGACGATGGCTCAGACTCCGACACCCTGCACCAAAACAGCATCAGGTGAGAACAGCCAATCGTGTACAGGGAACACAATGAGAGGACTGCGGATTGGTTCTGCAGGCAACGCTTTTGTTTATGAGAGTGGAAAGGTTCTTCAAAATGTCCCAAACCTAAAAAGTCTCCCGACTTCTACAGCTCTCCCGCCACCTAACTCTTGGCTTTAATCTAACACCCCAAAACCTCAACACCCCAACACTCCAACACCCCATCACCCCAACACCTTAACACCCCAGCACTCCAACACCCTTAACACTCCAACACCCCAACATCCCAGCACCCCAAAACCTCAACACCCCAACACTCCAACACCCCATCACCCCAACACCTTAACACCCCAACACCCTTAACACTCCAACACCCCAACATCCCAGCACCACAACACCTCAACCCCCCAGCACTCCAACACTTCAACACTCAAACACCTCAGCACTCCAACACCCCAACACCTCAGCACTTCAATGCCTCAACACCCCAACACCTCACACTCCAACACCCCAATACTCCAACACCCAAACACATTAACACTCCAACACCTCAACACTCTAACACCCCAATACCTCATGACCTCAACACTCCAACACCCCAATATCCCAACACTCCAACACATCAACACCTCAACACCCTAACACCACAACATTCCAACAACCTAACACCTTAACATCCCAACATATCAACACCCCAACACCACAATACTCCAACACCTCAAAACCTCAATACTCCAAACCCCTAACACCCCAATAGCCCAACACCTCAACAGTCTTATACTCCAACACCTCAACACCCCAAAACCCTCGCACTTCAACAACCCAACAACCTAACACCATAACATCCCAACATATCAACATTCCAACACCTCAACACCCCAACACCACAATACTCCAACACCTCAAAACCTCAATACTCCAAACCCCTAACACCCCAATATCCCAACACCTCAACACCCTAACACTCCAACACCTCAACACCCCAACACCCAAACATCTCAACACTCCAACACCCTAACACTCTAACACCTCAACACCCCAACACCTCAACACTCCAACACCCCAATACTCCAACACCTCAACACTCCAACACTCTAACACTCTAACACCTCAACACCTCAACACCCTAACACCTGAACACCGCAACACCACAACACTCCAGCACCTCAACCCCCAACTCTCCAACATCTCAACACTCCAACACCCCAACACCTCAAAACCCCAACACCACAACACTCCAACACCTCAACACTCCGATACTCCAACACCCCAACACCTCAACACCCCGACACCCCAACAACCTAACACCTTAACATCTCAACACTCCAACACCACAATACTACAACAACTCAACACCCAATACTCCAACAACCTAACACCCCAATATCCCAACACTCCAGCAGCTCACCCCCCAACACTCCAACACCTCAACACCCTAACACCTCAACACACCAACACCTCAACACTCCAGCACCCCAACACCTCAACACCCAAACACTCCAACCACTCAACACCGTAACACTTCAACATCCCAACACCTCAATGCTCCAAAACCTCAACACTCCAACACCTCAACCCTTCAACACCACAGCACTCCAACCACTCAACATTCCAACACCCCAACACCTCAACACCCTAACACCTCAACACTCCAACATCTCAGCACTCCAACACCTCAACACCCCAACAACTCAACACCTTAACACCCCAACACCTCAACACTCCAGCACCTCAACATTTCAACACCCCAATACCTCATGACCCCAACACTCCAACACCCCAATATTCCAACACTTCAACACCCCAAAATCCCAACAATCCAATATCCAAACACTTTAATACCTCAACACCCCAGCACTCCAACACCACTATATCCCAACACCCCAACATCTCAACACTCCAACACCACAATACTCAAACACCTCAACACCCCAATACTACAACACCCTAACACCTCAGCACCCCAATATCATAACACCCTAACACCTCAACACCCCAACACCTAAACACTCCAGCACCCCAACATCTCAACACTCCAACACCTCAACCGCACTCCAACACCTCACCACATTTCTATAACCCAACCCTCCCCAACACTCATCCCACCATTATCTAACCCTTACTAACTCCTCTCCAACACTCATCCCACTATCACCTAACCCTTACTAACTCCTTTCCACGACCCATCCCACTATCGCCTAACCCTTACTAACACCTCTCCTCCAACACTTATCCCACTATCACCTAATCCTTACTAACTCTTCTCCTCCAACACCCAACACTTATCCTACTATCACCTAATCCTTACTAACTCCTCTCTCCCAACACTCATTTTACTATCACCTAACCCTTACTAACTCCTTTCCACGACCCATCCCACTATCACCTAACCCTTACTAACTCCTCTCCCCCAACGCTCATCCCACTGTCACCCAACCCTTTCTAACCCTCCAGCCCTAACTCCTCAGTGCAGTGACCCCCTCCTCCATGTCCAGCTTGTCCTGGAACCGGAAACCCCTGAACCCATATGTGAGGGTATACAGGGAGCTTTGTATATGTGGGGTATACGGGGAGCTTTGTATATGTGGGGGTATACGGGGAGCTTTGTATATGTGGGGGTATACGGGGAGCTTTGTATATGTGGGGGTATACGGGGAGCTTTGTATATGTGGGGGTATACTGGGAGCTTTGTATATGTGGGGTATACGGGGAGCTTTGTATATGTGGGGGTATACAGGGAGCTTTGTATATGTGGGGGTATACAGGGAGCTTTGTAAAGGGTTGTCACTCTTTTGTCTTCCTGCAGCCAGCTCCTCGCCTTAGACCGAGAAGGGGACGGTAATTTCTCCTTTAGCAGCAGTGGAATGGATGGATCTCTCGTGATTTGGGCAATGAAGGTTGTACACAATTCTGTGTGTGTCTGGTACTTTGGGGGTTAATAGACGGAGCAGCTGAAGGTATTTCCTGTGTTTCAGACGTAAGCGCCCACCAGCTCACCCTGGGGTCAGTCTGAGGTCCTCCGGCTGCCACCACCTGACACCCTGGAGAGGACACAGAATGTCACACGGATTGTTGGCAGCAAGAAACTTCCGGAAGGTTCACATGTATACAAGTGACAAGGCCACGTCATATCCAAACCAGTCTGAGCGCGGCCTGAAATGTTACATCCTGGGAAGCGCGGCCTGAAATGTGACATCCTGGGGAACGCGGCTCGAAATGTGACATCCTGGAGAGCGCGGCCTGAAATATGACATCCTGGGGAACGCGGCTCGAAATGTGACATCTTGGGGAGTACGGCTCGAAATGTGATATCCTGGGGAACGCGGCTCGAAATGTGACATCTTGGGGAGTACGGCTCGAAATGTGATATCCTGGAGAGCGCGGCCTGAAAATGTGACATCCTGGGGAATGTGGCTCGAAATGTGACATCCTGGAGGGTGCAGCCTGAATTATGTGACATCCTGGGGAGTGCAGGCTCAAATGTGACAAATCCTGGGGAGCGTGGCCTGAAATATGACATCCTGGGGGAACGTGGCTTGAAATGTGACATCTTCTGTAATGATGACCCAACAGATTACAGCCTGAGCAACTTCTTCACTGGTGTCCCTTTTATTCATCAGGACTCATTTTATTATATGTTGTACCCCGAATTAAGTCCTATATTCTACACTGTACCCCTAACTCTGCCATATTTTTTTTGGTTGAACCCGATGGACTTGTGTCTTTTTTCAACCTGACTAACTATGTAACTATCCCGTAACTATATCCTCTACACTGTACCCCAAACTCTGTCATATCCTTTACACTGTACCCCAAACTCTGCCATATCCTCTACACTGTACCCCAAACTCTGCCATATCCTCTACACTGTACCCCAAACTCTGCCATATCCTCTACACTGTACCCCAAACTCTGCCATATCCTCTACACTGTACCCCAAACTCTGCCATATCCTCTACACTGTACCCCAGAATAACTCAATATTGTACCATAACTTTAATAAGGCACCCATTCAGTAAATATTCAACAATATGGACAATGAGAAGTTTGTGTCATTGAGTCACATGTCAGGACCCGGTGACCAGTATACAGTATATGACCAGAGTCACATGTCAGGACTGCTGACCAGTATATAGTATATGACCAGAGTCACATGTCAGGACCCGGTGACCAGTATACAGTATATGACCAGAGTCACATGTCAGGACCCGGTGACCAGTATACAGTATATGACCAGAGTCACATGTCAGGACCCGGTGACCAGTATACAGTATATGACCAGAGTCACATGTTAGGACCGCTGACCAGTATACAGTATATGACCAGAGTCTCATGTCAGGACCCGGTGACCAGTATACAGTATATGACCAGAGTCACATGTCAGGACCCGGTGACCAGTATACAGTATATGACCAGAGTCACATGTCAGGACCCGGTGACCAGTATACAGTATATGACCAGAGTCACATGTCAGGACTGCTGACCAGTATACAGTATATGACCAGAGTCACATGTCAGGACCCGGTGACCAGTATACAGTATATGACCAGAGTCACATGTCAGGACCCGGTGACCAGTATACAGTATATGACCAGAGTCACATGTCAGGACCGCTGACCAGTATACAGTATATGACCAGAGTCTCATGTCAGGACCCGGTGACCAGTATACAGTATATGACCAGAGTCACATGTCAGGACCGCTGACCAGTATACAGTATATGACCAGAGTCTCATGTCAGGTTCAATGTTTTGGCTAAGGGTTGGGTGGGGGTTACAATCTTTGACTAGGGGTTGGGGGTTCCATACTTTTGCTGAGGGTTGGAATGGAGTTCTATACTTTTGCTGAGTGTTGGGATGAGGTTCCAAGCTTTGATTGGGGGTTGAGGTTCCATGCTTTGGCTGGGGGTTGGGGTTCCAAGCTTTGGCTGGGAGTTGGGGTTCCAAGCTTTGATTGGGGGTTGGGGTTCCAAGCTTTGGCTGGGAGTTGGGTTTCCAAGTTTGGCAGAGGGTTGGGTTTCCAAGCTTTGGCTGGGGGTTGGGGTTCCATGCTTTGGCAGAGGGTCGGGTTTCCAAGCTTTGGCTGGGGGTTGGGGTTCCAAGCTTTGGCTGGGAGTTGAGGTTCCATGCTTTGGCTGGGGGTTGGGGTTCCAAGCTTTGATTGGGGGTTGGGGTTCCAAGCTTTGGCTGGGAGTTGGGTTTCCAAGTTTGGCAGAGGGTTGGGTTTCCAAGCTTTGGCTGGGGGTTGGGGTTCCATGCTTTGGCTGGGGGTTGGGGTTCCATGCTTTGGCAGGGGGTTGAGTTTCCATGCTTTGGCTGGGAGTTGGGGTTCCAAGCTTTGATTGGGGGTTGGGGTTCCAAGCTTTGGCAGGGGGTTGGGTTTCAAAGCTTTGGCTGGGGTTCCATGCTTTGGCAGGGGGTTGGGGTTCCATGCTTTGGCTGGGGGTTGGGGTTCCATGCTTTGGCTGGGGGTTGGGGTTCCAAGCTTTGATTGGGGGTTGGGGTTCCAAGCTTTGGCAGGTGGTTGGGTTTCCAAGCTTTGGCTGGGGTTCCATGCTTTGGCAGGGGGTTGGGTTTCCAAGCTTTGGCTGGGGTTCCATGCTTTGGCAGGGGGTTGGGGTTCCAAGCTTTGGCTGGGGGTTGGGGTTCCATGCTTTGGCTGGGGGTTGAGGTTCCAAGCTTTGGCTGGGGGTTGGGGTTCCAAGCTTTGGCTGGGAGTTGAGGTTCCATGCTTTGGCTGGGGGTTGGGGTTCCAAGCTTTGATTGGGGGTTGGGGTTCCAAGCTTTGGCTGGGAGTTGGGTTTCCAAGTTTGGCAGAGGGTTGGGTTTCCAAGCTTTGGCTGGGGGTTGGGGTTCCATGCTTTGGCTGGGGGTTGGGGTTCCATGCTTTGGCATGGGGTTGAGTTTCCATGCTTTGGCTGGGAGTTGGGGTTCCAAGCTTTGATTGGGGGTTGGGGTTCCAAGCTTTGGCAGGGGGTTGGGTTTCCAAGCTTTGGCTGGGGTTCCATGCTTTGGCAGGGGGTTGGGGTTCCATGCTTTGGCTGGGGGTTGGGGTTCCATGCTTTGGCTGGGGGTTGGGGTTCCAAGCTTTGATTGGGGGTTGGGGTTCCAAGCTTTGGCAGGGGGTTGGGTTTCCAAGCTTTGGCTGGGGTTCCATGCTTTGGCAGGGGGTTGGGGTTCCAAGCTTTGGCTGGGGGTTGGGGTTCCATGCTTTGGCTGGGGGTTGGGGTTCCATGCTTTGGCTGGGGGTTGGGGTTCCAAGCTTTGGCTGGGAGTTGAGGTTCCATGCTTTGGCTGGGGGTTGGGGTTCCAAGCTTTGGCTGGGGGTTGGGTTTCCAAGCTTTGGCTGGGGTTCCATGCTTTGGCAGGGGGTTGGGGTTCCAAGCTTTGGCTGGGGGTTGGGGTTCCATGCTTTGGCTGGGAGTTGAGGTTCCATGCTTTGGCTGGGGGTTGGGGTTCCAAGCTTTGGCTGGGGGTTGGGGTTCCATGCTTTGGCTGGGGGTTGAGGTTCCAAGCTTTGGCTGGGGGTTGGGGTTCCAAGCTTTGGCTGGGAGTTGAGGTTCCATGCTTTGGCTGGGGGTTGGGGTTCCAAGCTTTGATTGGGGGTTGGGGTTCCAAGCTTTGGCTGGGAGTTGGGTTTCCAAGTTTGGCAGAGGGTTGGGTTTCCAAGCTTTGGCTGGGGGTTGGGGTTCCATGCTTTGGCTGGGGGTTGGGGTTCCATGCTTTGGCAGGGGGTTGAGTTTCCATGCTTTGGCTGGGAGTTGGGGTTCCAAGCTTTGATTGGGGGTTGGGGTTCCAAGCTTTGGCTGGGAGTTGGGTTTCCAATTTTGGCAGAGGCTTGGGTTTCCAAGCTTTGGCTGGGGGTTGGGGTTCCATGCTTTGGCAGGGGGTTGAGTTTCCATGCTTTGGCTGGGAGTTGGGGTTCCAAGCTTTGATTGGGGGTTGGGGTTCCAAGTTTGGCAGGGGGTTGGGTTTCCAAGCTTTGGCTGGGGTTCCATGCTTTGGCAGGGGGTTGGGGTTCCATGCTTTGGCTGGGGGTTGGGGTTCCATGCTTTGGCTGGGGGTTGGGGTTCCAAGCTTTGATTGGGGGTTGGGTTTCCAAGCTTTGGCTGGGGTTCCATGCTTTGGCAGGGGGTTGGGTTTCCAAGCTTTGGCTGGGGTTCCATGCTTTGGCAGGGGGTTGGGGTTCCAAGCTTTGGCTGGGGGTTGGGGTTCCAAGCTTTGGCTGGGGTTCCATGCTTTGGCAGGGGGTTGGGTTTCCAAGCTTTGGCTGGGGTTCCATTCTTTGGTAGGGGGTTGGGTTTCCAAGCTTTGGCTGGGGTTCCATGCTTTGGCAGGGGGTTGGGGTTCCAAGCTTTGGCTGGGGGTTGGGGTTCCATGCTTTGGCTGGGGGTTGGGGTTCCATGCTTTGGCTGGGGGTTGGGGTTCCAAGCTTTGATTGGGGGTTGGGTTTCCAAGCTTTGGCTGGGTTTCCAAGCTTTGGCTGGGGTTCCATGCTTTGGCAGGGGGTTGGGGTTCCAAGCTTTGGCTGGGGGTTGGGGTTCCATGCTTTGGCTGGGGGTTGGGGTTCCATGCTTTGGCTGGGGGTTGGGGTTCCATGCTTTGGCTGGGGGTTGGGGTTCCAAGCTTTGGCTGGGGGTTGGGGTTCCATGCTTTGGCTGGGGGTTAGTTTTGGTATCCTGTGACTGAACAGATGGCTTGTCCCCAGAAATGTAGGGGTTCTAGGTGACATTTATGGTGATTTATACATTGTACAGACAGGTGGGGAAGTGGGCAGAGTGGGGAAATCTGGACAATAATGGGAGGGGGAATACAAAGATGGATTGTCCCGGAGCCCCCAATCCCATCCGATGATGGCAGCTCACCATTGCTGAACTTCTTCTGCCAAAACTTTACATTTTTCAGACATGATTACCGAGACACCGCCATTGACGGACGAGGTCCATCAGATCCCCTAGGTTATAGTGCCATCTGCAGGTGCAGGGTGCTAAGTGCAGGTAAACCAGCAACCAAGTGACTTTTCCATATAATAACCCAACCTAAAAGATCCAAATAGGTAAGGACCTACCTCTCCCAGCTCCCAATAGGAAAGGACCTACCTCTCCCAGCACCCGATAGGTAAGGATTTGCCTCTCCCATCTTCTAAAGGTAAGGACCTATCTCTCCCAGCACCCGTTAGGTAAGGACCTACCTCTGCCAGCACCCTATAGGTAAGGACCTACCTCTCCCAGTTCCCAATAGGAAAGGACCTATCTCTCCCAGCTTCATACTGGCGGTCCCCGGGTTACAAACAAGATAGGGTCTGTAGGTTTGTTCTTACGTTGAATTTTGTAACAGGTACATTTTTTGATTGAAGCTTCAGCCAAAAAAATAATTTTTATGTTTTTTGGACAGCATAGGGAAGAGTTGTACCACTTGTTTTGCTGTCTTTGCCCCTCACTTTCTGACTCTGTGACAATTGGATTTAGAACATTTTGGGTTGTTGTGGAACCAAGGATTGGTGATAAACCTTCGGTGGAGACCAGTGACGGCTGGTGCTCGATATTTTAGGGGAGGCAGCAAACCAATAACAGCCCCCCCCCCCCACCCCGGGGAGACGGACAGGACAGCGGCGTTCAGAGGCCTCCTTACCTTAGGATGCGGATGTTAAGGATCCGAGGTAGGGCTGCTGCTCCCTGCTCCATTTCCTCCTTGTTTCGGGGACGTTGCTTCTCCTCCCGGCCGAACAGAAAGTAGGTCCTAAGATCCCAATTGGCCGGGAGTCCTAACACTCCCTGGCCAATCAGGTCTTAGGAGCCACTTCCTGATTGGTCAGGAGGGGAATCAGGAGCACAATAGAGAATATTAATTCGCTATTGTCACACAACCAGGTGGGCTCACTGCGCCCCGCGCTCACCCTTTTTTTTAAGCCAATTAAAGCCTCAGGCTCTAATCACGTGCTTTAAAAAAAAAAAACCCCATTGAAATTAGGGCACATAGATTGGGGGGGGGGCGGCGCCCCTGCACCCCATATGGACAGGCCGCCACTAGTGGGGACACTTTTTTCCCCATAATAACTCTTACAGGAGGGAATTTCCCTTCCTAGGGGTAGATTTCCTCTCACTTCCTGTTGTGTGCCTCCGTTTGTAAGTATGAGTTGTTTGTAAGTCGGATGTTTGTAACCCGGGGACCGCCTGTATAGGTCAGGACCTACCTCTCCTAGCTCCCTATAGGTCAGTACCTACCTCTCCCAGCTCCCTATAGGTAAGGACCTACCTCTCCCAGCTCCCTATAGGTAAGGACCTACCTCTCCCATCTCCAATATGTAAGGACCTACCTCTCCCATCTCCCATAGGTAAGGACCTACCTCTCTCAGCTCCCTATAGGTAAGGACCTATCTCTCCCATATCCTACAGCTAAGGACCTACCTCTCTCAGCTTCCAATAGGTAAGGACCTACCTCTCCCAGCTCCCTATAGGTAAGGACCCACCTCCCCCATCTCCTATAGGTAAGGAACTACCTCTCCCAGCTTCCTATAGGTAAGGACCTACCTCTCCCAGCCCCCTATAGGTAAGGACCTACCTCTCCCAGCTCCCTATAGGTAAAGACCCACCTCTTCCATCTCCTATAGGTAAGGAACTACCTCTCCCAGCTTCCTATAGGTAAGGACCTACCTCTCCCATATCCTACAGGTAAGGACCTACCTCTCCCAGCTCCCTATAGGTAAAGACCCACCTCTTCCATCTCCTATAGGTAAGGAACTACCTCTCCCAGCTTCCTATAGGTAAGGACCTACCTCTCCCATATCCTACAGGTAAGGACCTACCTCTCCCAGCTCCCTATAGGTAAAGACCCACCTCTTCCATCTCCTATAGGTAAGGAACTACCTCTCCCAGCTTCCTATAGGTAAGGACCTACCTCTCCCATATCCTACAGGTAAGGACCTACCTCTCCCAGCCCCCTATAGGTAAGGACCTACCTCTTCCATCTCCTATAGGTAAGGACCCAACTCTCCAATCTCCTATAGGAACTACCTCTCCCAGCTTCTTATAGGTAAAAAGGACCTACCTCTCCCAGCATCCTATAGGTAAGGACCTACCTCTCCCTGCCTAATATAGGTAAGGACCTACCTCTCCCAGCACCCTAATGTTAAGGACTTACCTCTCCAAGCTTCCTATAGGTAAGGACCTAACTCTCCATGCTCCCTATAGGTAAGGACCTACCTCCCCCAGCTCCTATAGGCGAGGACCAACCTCTCCCATCCCCTATTGGTAAGGACCCTCCTCTCCCAGCTTCCTATAGGTAAGGACCCACCTCTCCCAGCTCCCTATAGGTAAGGACCTACCTCTCCCAGCTTCCTATAGGTAAGGACCTACCTCTCCCATCTCCTACAGGTAAGGACCTACCTCTCCCATCTTCTATAGGTAAGGATCCACCTTTCCCAGCTTCCTTTAGGTAAGGACCTACCTCTCCTAGCTCCCTATAGGTAAGGACTGTAATGGAACCGCGACCCACAATGTGCTTGTGGGCTTCCATCAGAATACTGCTTCCTCCAGTCTGAACATAGATATCAGATATTATAGCCACCCCCTGTAACGGACTAACTGGCACCCTGACTGGGTACCTCAGTTGACGGATGCTCCTAGTGCTTCCCGAGGGCTCCAAGCACTACACCAGGCACAATAACCCCTGCAGACCCCACGAACCGCCACAGCTTGGTTGGGGTCTCGCTGTCTCCTACCCACCCTGTTCCTACAACAAGGCTCCAGGTTCCAGTGGGTGAACCTCTCTTTCCCCAGAGAGTAGAGCAGAAACAAGCTCTTATAAGAGCTTAGTGATTTTTTTAAAGGAGTATGAAGAGCATAGCAATCCCTTGTAGCATATTCCCCAATAAGAGACAGGACTCTAGATTGAGGGTGAAGTAGAACTCAAGGTTTAATGGTATAGCTGCTCTTTTTATACAGTCCCCCCCCCCCCCCCCCACAAGGTTACCACCCAGGTGGATCTTGTGGGGAACAGGACATAAATTCACAATCCAAAATCCAAGTTTTACACTCAGTCACTCCCATACAGTGTACACAATCCCATCCCCTCTGCCAGATAACATTATCATATGCAGATGAAATTGTATACAGAAACAGAATTAACCTGAACTAATTATCTAGCCATCTGGACAGAACAATGTGAGGTCATTAACATTTAACAATGGGACAGGCAGACTTAACACAATCCACATCCCACCGCAATAGATAGACAATAGGACAAGACTGCCAATGACAGTCTGTCCATCTCCTACATTGAAGTAAATGGAATACACATCTACGTATTGCTATGATTATATAGGTGTCACAGACTTCAAGGCAACAGTCTATAGGTCTCACAGTGTAAAGTGGGATTAAATCTTCATAGTTCTTGAGAGATATTGTTGATAAATATTACTGTCCCATTTGAAGTTATCCAAACCATATTCTCAGTGTCCATTAAGTATCTGTCTTTTACTCCCAGTGACAGTGAGTACCGTCACATATCTTCCCCCCAAAGGTAGACTAACCAGGTACCAGACCTCCAATTATTCTGTGCCTGAGTTAGTCAGGTAACAAGTCCCAATGAGTCAATCCATCATGGCATACTACCCCCAGGACCTTGTTGGGGGTCTGCGGTAGAGAGGAGGGATTCCCTACCTCCTCCTCCTGGTATTCCTGTGGGGTAGGTTGGGTATCTGGACTGGCCATCCAGCATCCCTGGGGCATACAAGTAAAGACTGCAGTCCCATCCACTACCACAGGAACTCCATCTTTCGTACATTGAGGGCAGAGGCCAGCCGCACTCTGCTCTGTTGTCAGCTCTTCTGCTGGGTTGAGCGAATACTACCTGGTTAGGGGTCTGCTGTAGAGAGGAGGGATCGCCTACTCCTGCGGGGTAGGTTGGGGATCTGGACCGGGCATCCAGCATCCCTGTTGGTCTGGTGCAGAGACTGCGGTCCCATCTGCATCATTGGGGTCAGGGCTGCTGTCTCCTTGTGGTTGGGGAGAAGGATTAGTTGTCTCCTCTTCCTTGAAGGTACACTGCCGCTGGAAAGGAAGGACGACACCTTCGGCTCCCTGTAACACATACTGCCGCTGGAAAGGAAGGACGACACCTTCGGCTCCCTGTAACACACACTGCCGCTGGAAAGGAAGGACGACACCTTAGGCTCCCTGTAACACATACTGCCACTGGGGAGGAAGGACGACACCTTCGGCTCCCTGTAACACATACTGCCGCTGGAAAGGAAGGACGACACCTTCGGCTCCCTGTAACACATACTGCCGCTGGGGAGGAAGGACGACACCTTCAGCTCCCTGTAACACATACTGCCACTGGGGAGGAAGGACGACACCTTCAGCTCCCTGTAACACACACTGCCGCTGGAAAGGAAGGACGACACCTTCGGCTCCCTGTAACACATACTGTCGCTGGAAAGGAAGGACGACACCTTCGGCTCCCTGTAA
The DNA here is from genome assembly GCF_965119305.1 of Pelophylax lessonae. Taxonomy (NCBI): domain Eukaryota; kingdom Metazoa; phylum Chordata; class Amphibia; order Anura; family Ranidae; genus Pelophylax; species Pelophylax lessonae. The sequence goes on from NC_138778.1 coordinate 236,664,147, forward strand.
CACATACTGCCGCTGGGGAGGAAGGACGACACCTTCGGCTCCCTGTAACACATACTGTCGCTGGGGAGGAAGGACGACACCTTCGGCTCCCTGTAACACATACTGCCGCTGGGGAGGAAGGACGACACCTTCGGCTCCCTGTAACACATACTGCCGCTGGGGAGGAAGGATGACACCTTCGGCTCCCTGTAACACATACTGCCACTGGGGAGGAAGGACGACATCTTCGGCTCCCTGTAACACATACTGCCGCTGGGGAGGAAGGATGACACATTTGGCTCCCTGTGACTCTGTCTGCTGCTGGGGAGTAGAACCGACTGTCTCTATTCCCAGTAACTCATGCTGTAGCTGGGGATCTGGGCCGGCTGCCCAGCCTCCCTGTAGGACCGGTAGAGAGACCTCGGTCCCATCTCCACCTGCCATTGGTGGGTCTTCCCAGTACCAGTTTATAATGTCTCTCCAACTGAAGGGTTGTAGGTGTGGATCTGCTACCCAGCACTCCGGTAGAGATGTATAGAACTGTTCGCCGGCGAACAGTTCCCGGCGAACTTAGCATGTTCGCGTTCGCCGCTGCCGGCGAACATATGCGATGTTCGGTCCGCCCCCCATAAGACATCATTGAGGCAAACTTTGACCCTGAACTTTACAGTCAGCAGACACATTTCCAGCCAATCAGCGTACCTCCCTCCCACACCCTCCCACCTCCTATAAATAAGCAAGGGCAGCATCCATCTTAGATCATTCTGAAGCAGTGTGTGTAGTGAGAATAGGGAGAGAGCTGCTGCTGCTGCTGCTGCTGCTGCTGCTGCTGTTAAGCTAGGGACAGTTAGTCAGTGTTCCTGGTCTTGCAGTGTTCTTGGTCCACTACTGCTGTAATATCAGCACCCCAAAAAGCCCTTCTAAGGGCTGGTATTTGTGGTTTTTTTTTTTTTATATATATATATATATATATACCTAGCGTCCCCAAAAGCCCTTTTAAGGGCTGGTAATTGAGTTGTTTCTTCATATATATATATATATCTATATCTATCTAGTGTCCCCAAAAGCCCTTTTAAGGGCTGGTAATTGAGGATTTTTTTATTTTTATATATATACATATATATATATATATATAGTGTCCCCAAAAGCCCTTTCAAGGGCTGGTAAGGTAATAGATTTTTTTCTTTATATATATATATATATCTATTGTACACTGCAGTTGCCTGCCCGCTGTGTGTGAGAGGCCACAGACCTACCACAGACTGTACTGTGTGCACACCACACTCATTTCGGGTGGCACAGGCACAGTACCTGGCATTTTAAAAAATATTTTTTTTTTCTCTGTCATAATTGCAGTGAGTGCTGTGTCAGGTCCACAGAGTGCACTGTACCCACTGCAGTGCACTGCCCACCACTGATATATATACGTTGGCACAGCATCTTGTTGCAATAAATTGAAAAAAAAAATATTTTTTATTATTGCAGTTGCCTGGGCTGCCAGTGACTGTCAGGTCCACAGAGTGTACTGTGCCCACTGCAGTGCCACTGTGTGCCCACCCACCACTGATATATAAGGTGGCACAGCAGCTTGCAAAGTAAAAAAAATATATATATTTTTTTAAATTGCAGTTGCCTGGGTGCCAGTGACTGCTGTCAGGTCCACAGAGTGTGTACTGTGCCACTGCCCACCCACCACTGATATATAAGGTGGCACAGCAGCTTGCAAAGTAAAAAAAATATATATATTTTTTTAAATTGCAGTTGCCTGGGTGCCAGTGACTGCTGTCAGGTCCACAGAGAGTGTACTGTGCCACTGCCCACCCACCACTGATATATAAGGTGGCACAGCAGCTTGCAAAGTAAAAAAAAATATATATTTTTTTTAAATTGCAGTTGCCTGGGTGCCAGTGACTGCTGTCAGGTCCACAGAGAGTGTACTGTGCCACTGCCCACCCACCACTGATATATAAGGTGGCACAGCAGCTTGCAAAGTAAAAAAAAATATATATATTTTTTAAATTGCAGTTGCCTGGGTGCCAGTGACTGCTGTCAGGTCCACAGAGAGTGTACTGTGCCACTGCCCACCCACCACTGATATATAAGGTGGCACAGCAGCTTGCACTCATAGTACAACAGTAACAACACATTAAAAAAAAAATGACAGGCAGAGGCAGGCCACCCCGCAAGGGCCGTCGTGGTCGTGGTGCTGTGATTTCCTTAGGCCCTAGAATAATGCCCAGTGTTCAGAGGCCACCACAGACCCTGAACTCAAAAAATTCTGAGGCCATAGTTGACTGGCTTACACAAGACACCCAATCGTCTACAGCTTCCGCTCGGAACCCTAATGCACCATCCTCCTCCAGCTCAGCTTCGGGCACCTCTCAATTTACCACTCGCCAGCCCGCCGGCACCACCACCAACACTAGCACCACAGCCGCTTCACTTGATCCGTCAGAGGAGTTATTTTCACATCAGTTTGAAGAAATAAGTGATGCGCAACTATTAGTGCCAGAGGATGTAGATAACGGGGATATGTCTCAGTCAGGCAGCATTATACACATGGACGTACATTGTGATGATGATGATGATGTTGTACCTGCTGCTGCTGCCTTTGCTGAGTTGTCAAGTGAAGCGGCTGATGATGACGATGTGTCTGTGGATGTCACCTGGGTGCCTGCTCGAAGAGCAGAAGAAGAGGGGGAAAGTTCAGATGGGGAGACAGAGAGGAGGAGGAGACGAGTTGGAAGCAGGGGGAGGAGGTCATCGCAAGGAGCTAGTGGCGCAGTCAGACAGCATGTAGATTCGGCACCCGGGGTCAGCCAGACAGCACGCCAATCAACGCAAGCTGTTGCCACCACCAGAATGCCGTCCTTGCAAAGCTCAGCAGTGTGGCATTTTTTTTGTGTGTCTGCCTCTGATATCAGCGATGCCATTTGTAACCTGTGCCAAAAGAAACTGAGTCGTGGGAAGTCCAACACCCACCTAGGTACAACTGCTTTGCGAAGGCACATGATCTCACATCACAAACGCCTATGGGATCAACACATGAGTAAAAGCAGCACACAAACTGAAAGCCACCATCCTCCTCCTGGTCCAGCATCTTCAGCCACGTCAACCACTGCTGTCCTTCATGCCCCCTATCAACAACCCGCCCCTCCGCCTCTCACCTTCAGCAGTTCCTGCTCGTCACCTGCCCACAGTCAGGTGTCTGTGAAGGAAATGTTTGAGCGTAAGAAGCCAATCTCACAGAGTCACCCCCTTGCCCGGCGTCTGACAGCTGGCTTGTCGGAACTCTTAGCCCGCCAGCTTTTACCATACAAGCTGGTGGAGTCTGAGGCCTTCAAAAAATTTGTCGCTATTGGGACACTGCAGTGGAAGGTACCCGGCCGAAATTATTTTTCACAAAAGGCAATCCCCAACCTGTACTCTATTGTGGAAAAGGAAATCATGTCCCGTCTGGCACACAGTGTTGGGGCAAGGGTCCATCTGACCACTGATAGCTGGTCTGCAAAGCACGGTCAGGGCAGGTATATAACGTACACTGCGCATTGGGTAAACCTGCTGGCGGCTGCCAAGCATGGAATGCGTGGCTCTGCTGCAGAGGAGTTGGTGACACCGCCACGACTTGCAGGCAGGCCTGCTGCCACCTCCTCTACTCCTCCTACTCCATCCTCTTTGCTAACCTCCTCGGCTGAGTCCTCTTCTGCTGTTGCGTCTTGCTCCACACCAACTGCACCCCCCCAGCTCCCCAGGGGCTATTCCACATGCCGGATACGACAGTGTCACGCTGTCTTGAGGTTGACTTGCCTGAAAGCAGAGAGTCACACCGGACCAGCACTACTGTCCGCCCTGAACGCACAGGTGGATCAGTGGCTGACCCCGCACCAACTGGAGATCGGCAAAGTGGTGTGTGACAACGGGAGCAATTTGTTGGCGGCATTGAATTTGGGCAAGTTGACACATGTGCCGTGCATGGCACATGTGTTGAATCTGATTGTGCAACGTTTTGTGCAGAAGTACCCAGGCTTACAGGACGTCCTCAAGCAGGCCAGGAAGGTGTGTGGCCATTTCAGGCGTTCCTACACGGCCATGGCGCACTTTGCAGATATTCAGCGGCGAAACAACATGCCAGTGAGGCGCTTGATTTGCGACAGCCCGACACGTTGGAATTCAACACTGCTAATGTTCGACCGCCTGCTCCAACAAGAAAAAGCGGTCAACGAGTATTTGTATGACCGGGGTGCTAGGACAGCCTCTGCGGAGCTGGGTATTTTTTTTTGCCATGCTACTGGACGCTCATGCGCAATGCCTGTAGGCTCATGCGTCCTTTTGAGGAGGTGACAAACCTAGTGAGTCGCACTGAAGGCACCATCAGCGAAAATCATCCCATATGTTTTTTTCCTGGAGCGTGCCCTGCGAAGAGTGCTGGATCAGGCCGTAGATGAGCGTGAAGAGGAAGAGGAAGAGTTGTGGTCACCATCACCACCACCAGAAACAGCCTTACCATCGATTGCTGGACCTGCGGCAACACTGGAAGAGGAGTGTGAGGAAGAGGAGTCAGAGGAGGAATGTGGCTTTGAGGAGGAGGAACACCAACCACAGCAGGCATCCCAGGGTGCTCGTTGTCACCTATCTGGTACCCGTGGTGTTGTACGTGGCTGGGGGGAAGAACACACCTTCAATGACATCAGTGAGGACGAGGAATTGGACATGAGTAGCTCGGCATCCAACCTTGTCCAAATGGGGTCTTTCATGCTGTCATGCCTGTTGAGAGACCCTCGTATAAAAAGGCTGAAGGAGAACGACCTGTACTGGGTGGCCACGCTACTAGACCCCCGGTATAAGCAGAAAGTCTGTGACATGTTACCCAATTACCGGCAGTCGCAAAGGATGCAGCAGCTACAAAATAAGTTAAAAACTATGCTCTACACAGCGTATAAGGGTGATGTCACAGCACAACGGGAATCCAACAGGGGAAGAGGTGAAAGTAATCCTCCTCCTACCACCACAACCACGCCGGCAAGGACAGGACGCTTTACAGACGTCTTGTTGATGGAGGACATGCAGAGCTTTTTTAGTCCTATGCATCGCCACAGCCCTTCGGGGTCCACCCTCAGAGAACGACTCGACCGACAGGTAGCAGACTACCTTGCCTTAACTGCAGATATCGACACTCTGAGGAGCGATGAACCCCTTGACTACTGGGTGTGCAGGCTTGACCTGTGGCCTGAGCTATCCCAGTTTGCCATTGAACTTCTGGCCTGCCCCGCTTCAAGTGTGCTGTCAGAAAGGACCTTCAGCGCAGCAGGAGGTATTGTCACTGAGAAGAGAAGTCGCCTAGGTCAAAAAAGTCTTGATTACCTCACGTTTATTAAGATGAATGAGGCATGGATCCCGAAGGGACTGACAGTGGGGGATGCATTTGACTAAAAAAGGCCTGGTGATGACTGAGATGCCTTGGCCTAAAAATGGTCCACACGCTGCTGTATATAATCATTCTCTGCATGCCGGATGACTTACGTGACGTCTCCGCCACCAACTACGGTTCAAGCAGCAATGTTTTAGTGCACTTTCTGCCTTAAAACCTCAATTTTTCAGGCCGCTGCTACAGCAGCGGCTGCAACAATACCTACTTTTTCATGCATGTGTACATGCCTAATTTTTCTGGCCTCTGGTGCTACACTGTGGCTGCAAAAAAACAAAAAACAAAAAAAAAGGCACATACATGTGTCAATTCCCCTTCGTGATCGTTACCTTGTCGTGGTGAAGGGGCTTGCGTATCACAATGAAGCGATCACCTCTAGGATTGTGTTGGCACACCCCAGATGATAAGGTCGTTGCTTCATTGTGTACAGACCAAAAGCGATCCGCAGGATAATTTTTCATAAAAAAAAACATTCATTTTCTTTCATTCTTTCTGCGGAGCTGGGTATTTTTTGGCCGCGTTACTGAATGCTCATGAACAATGGCTGTAGGCTCATGCGTCCTTTTGCGGAGATGACAACCCTGGTGGTCAGTCGAACCCAAGGCAACATCATCGACCTCATCCCATATGCGTTTTTTCTGGAGCGTGCCCTGCGAAGAGTACTGGATCAGGCTGTAGATGAGCATGAAGAGGAAGAGTTGTGGTCCTCATCACCACCAGAAGCAGCCTTGTCGTTGTCAATTGCTGGACCTGTGGCAACGCAGAGAGAGGAGTCTGAAGAAGAGAAGTCAGAGGAGGAAGGTGGCTTTGAGGAGGTGGAATACCAGCCACAGCAGGCGTCCCAGGGGGCTTGTTCTCACCTTTCGGGGACCCTTGGTGTTGTATGTGGCTGGGTGGAGGAAGAGACCTTCAATGATGTCAGTGAGGACAAGGAACGGGACATGGCTAGCTTGGTATCCAACCTTGTGCAAATTGGGAGTTTGCGGTTGTGCAAATGGACTGACTGACTGTTAAACGGGGAGTTTGGTCTGTCAGAGTTTGGTCTGTCACTGTGAAGCGGGCAACGGGCGTAACCCTTACACTACTTGACCGATAAAACATCATACCTGATCGTATTCACACACTGGATGTTTTAGTGCTGGTTTACACTGCCGCTACCACTAAAGTAGCGTCGCTTCCAGTGCGACTTTGGCGCGACTTAGCGCGACTTTGGCGCGACCTCATCGCGAGGTGACTTTTTATTTGGCCAATCACAATATCATGTTTTGTTACCGTCACCTAATTTCCTTTTCCTGTTTTTTGTTTTACATATTTCCCCATGTGTGCAGTGTTGTCTGTGTCATAGCTCAACTGATAGGCATGTTTGCCTTGGCATATCATATTTCAGCTTGCCAGAAAGAAAAAAAGACAGCTGGAAAGACACTGCATTAGTTTTCTACTAAAAATCATAAGAAAAATGCTGTTTTTTTTGGGTTGTGGACATACTACAGAGCTGAAACTTGACAGGTACACTTTTTAGACCCCCCAGACACTAAATACAAAAAATGACATGCCTGCCTAAAAAAATGCCCGATAAATGCCTGCAAGAGAAAAAGACAGCCGCAGAGAAGCCGTATTCCTGAAAATATAAGAAAAATGCTGTTTTTTAGGGGTTCTGGACATGCTACAGATCTGAAACTTGACAGGTACACTTTTGTGACCCCCCAGACACTAAATACAAAAAATGACATGCCTGCCTAAAAAAATGCCCGATAAATGCCTGCAAGAGAAAAAGACAGCCGCAGAGAAGCCGTATTCCTGAAAATATAAGAAAAATGCTGTTTTTTAGGGGTTCTGGACATGCTACAGATCTGAAACTTGACAGGTACACTTTTGTGACCCCCCAGACACTAAATACAAAAAATGACATGCCTGCCTAAAAAAATGCCCGATAAATGCCTGCAAGAGAAAAAGACAGCCGCAGAGAAGCCGTATTCCTGAAAATATAAGAAAAATGCTGTTTTTTAGGGGTTCTGGACATGCTACAGAGCTGAAACTTGACAGGTACACTTTTGTGACCCCCCAGACACTAAATACAAAAAATGACATGCCTGCCTAAAAAAATGCCCGATAAATGCCTGCAAGAGAAAAAGCCAGCCGCAGAGAAGCCGTATTCCTGAAAATATAAGAAAAATGCTGTTTTTTAGGGGTTCTGGACATGCTACAGATCTGAAACTTGACAGGTACACTTTTGTGACCCCCCAGACACTAAATACAAAAAATGACATGCCTGCCTAAAAAAATGCCCGATAAATGCCTGCAAGAGAAAAAGCCAGCCGCAGAGAAGCCGTATTCCTGAAAATATAAGAAAAATGCTGTTTTTTAGGGGTTCTGGACATGCTACAGAGCTGAAACTTGACAGGTACACTTTTGTGACCCCCCAGACACTAAATACAAAAAATGACATGCCTGCCTAAAAAAATGCCCGATAAATGCCTGCAAGAGAAAAAGCCAGCCGCAGAGAAGCCGTATTCCTGAAAATATAAGAAAAATGCTGTTTTTTAGGGGTTCTGGACATGCTACAGAGCTGAAACTTGACAGGTACACTTTTTAGACCCCCCAGACACTAAATACAAAAAATGACATGCCTGCCTAAAAAAATGCCCGATAAATGCCTGCAAGAGAAAAAGCCAGCCGCAGAGAAGCCGTATTCCTGAAAATATAAGAAAAATGCTGTTTTTTAGGGGTTCTGGACATGCTACAGAGCTGAAACTTGACAGGTACACTTTTGTGACCCCCCAGACACTAAATACAAAAAATGACATGCCTGCCTAAAAAAATGCCCGATAAATGCCTGCAAGAGAAAAAGCCAGCCGCAGAGAAGCCGTATTCCTGAAAATATAAGAAAAATGCTGTTTTTTAGGGGTTCTGGACATGCTACAGAGCTGAAACTTGACAGGTACACTTTTTAGACCCCCCAGACACTAAATACAAAAAATGACATGCCTGCCTAAAAAAATGCCCGATAAATGCCTGCAAGAGAAAAAGCCAGCCGCAGAGAAGCCGTATTCCTGAAAATATAAGAAAAATGCTGTTTTTTAGGGGTTCTGGACATGCTACAGAGCTGAAACTTGACAGGTACACTTTTGTGACCCCCCAGACACTAAATACAAAAAATGACATGCCTGCCTAAAAAAATGCCCGATAAATGCCTGCAAGAGAAAAAGCCAGCCGCAGAGAAGCCGTATTCCTGAAAATATAAGAAAAATGCTGTTTTTTAGGGGTTCTGGACATGCTACAGAGCTGAAACTTGACAGGTACACTTTTTAGACCCCCCAGACACTAAATACAAAAAATGACATGCCTGCCTAAAAAAATGCCCGATAAATGCCTGCAAGAGAAAAAGCCAGCCGCAGAGAAGCCATATTCCTGAAAATATAAGAAAAATGCTGTTTTTTAGGGGTTCTGGACATGCTACAGAGCTGAAACTTCACAGGTACACTTTTTAGACCCCCCAGATGCTAAATCCAAAGAAATTTTTTATTTTTATTTTTTTTTAATTTTTCCAATAATTGGCTCTCTATCAAAAAATTATAATTTTTAAGAACTTTTTTTTGCGTGATCCCTCTCCGGCATGCCACAGTCCAGGTGTTAGTCCCCTTGAAACAACTTTTCCATCACTATTGTGGCCAGAAAGAGTCCCTGTGTGTTTTAAAATTCGCCTGCCTATTGAAGTCTATGGCGGTTCGCCCGGTTCGCCGGTTCGCGAACATTTGCCGATGTTCGCGTTCGCCGCTCGCGAACCGCGAATTTTAGGTTTGCGACATCACTACACTCCGGCTCTGCTTGCAGGATAGATTGGGGTGGAATGGAGCAGAGCAGGAGTTGGTAGTCCTGCTCCATTTCCCACTCCATTCTGACCAGATGAATCAGGTCTGACCCCAGGTTGTCCGCTCTGGGGAGATCCAGTAGGGTTTCCCTGGTGTTGTGGATGTCCCAGAGCCGACACTCAGCTGGAGATCCAAAGTCATTGCCCTCCTCAAAGGCCTCCCACAGTAAGCCCGGGCCATTATAGTGCTCACCTTCCGGCATATTGTTGTCAGCCATCCAGTGGTGGCACCGGGTGGTGTACCATTTTATTGCTAGGTAAGCTTCATCCAGCCACAACTCCTTCCCAATCAGGTCCCACAGCTCCGTCACCCACTCATCCAGGGGTTGCTCTCCTAGGAAAGGTAACTGCAGGGCAACGTATACCTGGAACCGCTGTTCTTCGCTGGGAAGGCTCTATCTCCGCCTCCACTGCACATCGTCTAAGGCAGTGATGGTGAACCTTTTTGAGCCCGAGTGCCCAAACTGCAACGGAAAACCAACTTTTTTATTTCAAAGTGCCAACACTGCAATTAAACCTGAATATCAAGGTTTTTAGTTAGAAAAAACCATGTACATTTTTTGTTTTGTAACGCTAGTATTCATGTGAAAGATACCTTTACTCTCTGCATTCATTAACAGACATTAGGAGGGGTTAGAGGTGGGGATGATGGTATTTGCATATTTATTGAGGTATATGGTAACTAAGAAAAGGCTCAAACTGAAAAAACTAGATGAAGAGATCAATGTGATCAAGGGGAAATTGGAGGAGCACAAATCCAAGGACCTTTATAAAACTAAATCTGATGCTTTAAAGAAACATCTTGAAAAGGAGGATATTGACTAGAAAAATAAGAAAAAGAAAAAATATCTGAGAGATGTGGGAGATTATAAAAGCCGGTTGATTTTCAAGTGGCAGCAAAACATAGTGCCGGCTGGATCAGTGCCTATCATACCACAAGATCCGGTTACTGCACCTCCCGTCCCTATAGTTGATTCTATGGAAGGTATTGAACCTAGTGCTCAGTCTCAACCTTCTTATACTGTGCCCAATTTTTGGACACAGCCAAAACGAGGTCGAGGCCGGGGTAGAGGTAGAGGGAGAGGTAGAGGTCATCACCCAATACAACAGGGATACGATCAACCGATAACGAATAATAGATTTCTCCCATTACAGGAGGAATTTGAGGGTGCTAGACAATATATGACCTCCCATCCCCATGATAGGGGACAAGGGCCCCTACTCCTACCTAGAGCACCATACTATCAGAATAGTAGAGATAACCACTGGAGTCAGGACCCTAGAGATGTGTATCCTAACCCGAATGGTTATGCCTCTCAAAATCAGGTTAATACCCCTTTTCGGGGGGGTACTCCAAAAACCAAACGGCTAAAAGACGCACGAGAGGGAGTAGAGGGGGGAGGAGGGTCCGCAACAAAAAGAAGGCGGCGTTAAGGGACAAGGGTTTGTTCAATCTGAGCTCTGCTCCCCTATCCAATGCCGAAAAATGCGTATTAAACCACGGACTCAAATATGCCCCTCCTCGCCCTCTCAGTAAATTCGATACGTTCATCGATTTACAGAAATATGTGCGTAAATTAAGTATCAAAAGGTACATGATTGGAAACCCTATTGTTCCTAGATCCAACTATTGCATGGGAGTCAAGAATACTCCCTACGCAAATGCCTCCCTCTTTAACCCTCCAGGTACCTTGGCCCCCGTATTGTCCGTCTTTCGGGACTCAGTGGCCAGGGATCTGGATCAGTTAACTTTGGTGAAAACACGCCATAAGCGCATGTTCGATGAAGGCCTACGCTCCCTTACAGAGCGGAAGGATATCATCGTTAGGCCAGCCGATAAGGGGGGAGGTATCGTTATTTTGGATACTTCTGCATACAATAACGAAATGCTGAGACTGCTATCTGATCGGGATACCTATATCCCTCTTGGTGGTAACCCTACCACAGCTTTCAAAAAGGAGCTGGTACAATTGGTGGAAGAAGGTTTTCAGCGAAAGCTCTTAACCAAGAAGGAGAAATCCTTTTTGATTCCATCTGCACCGAAGGTGCCTGTTATTTACTACCTTCCCAAGGTGCATAAAGATGCGATGAACCCAACCGGGAGGCCGATTGTGAGTGGCATCAATTCGGTTACTTCCCGGGTGGGTAAATATATCGACTTCTTTCTGCAACCCTTGGTGACCAAGACCCCCTCATTTTTGAGAGACTCAACTCAAGTTATTAATATCCTTAACGGTATGGAGTGAAAGGATAGTTACATCTTGGTTACGGCCGACGTGGCCTCACTCTATACTGTAATTTCACATCAACATGGAAGGGATGCAGTTGAGTATTTTCTTGGTCAGGGCACTCTTTTGGGTTTTCAAAACCAGTTTATCTTGACATTATTGGACTATGCCATGGCACACAACTACTTTTGGTTCGGAGGAACCTATTATAAACAAAGTAGAGGTGTTGCCATGGGCGCAAAATTTGCGCCCAGCATGGCCAATTTATTCATGGCCAAGTGGGAGGAGGATGTCATCGGTGACGTTCCAAGACCAGAGATTATTCTCTGGCGGAGGTACATCGATGACATCCTCCTCCTCTGGGACAGTGATATGACATCATTGGATAGCTTCATATCGTTGCTTAATAACAACGATAGAGGCATCAAACTCACGCATGAAAGTAGTAGGTCAGAAATTCACTTTCTAGACTTAAGAATAAAGGTCGTTGGTAACACCTTGGAAACTTCGACCTTTTTCAAGGAGACTGACAGGAACGGATTTATTGACACATCCAGTTGCCATCATATGTCGTGGCTTAGATCCGTTCCTGTCAGTCAATTCCTCAGGTTGAAGAGGAATTGTTCCAACAGGCAGGATTTTTTGCGTGAGTCTGCCATGTTGAAATCAAGGTTTCTGGAGAAAGGTTACAGAGAGGAAGAGCTCGAGCAAGCTCTTGTTAAGGCTGATAGCCGCAATAGAGAGGAGCTTTTACAACCTCGAGCGCGCAGGGAAAATGAAGATTTGCAGCATGCATTTTTTTCCTCCTACTCTGTTCAACATTTTTCAGTGCGAAAAATTATCCAGAAACACTGGCACATTCTGAAAGGTGACAGTGTTCTGGGAGCAACCTTACCGGATATACCCAAAGTCATCTTTAGAGGTGTACCACCCTTACGGCTTCAGATAGCCCCAAATATCATAGACCCCCCCAGGACCGTGTCCTTTTTTCAACAAAGGGGAGGTTTTTATCCTTGTAGGAAGTGCCCAATATGTAAGATCAATTCCAGCAGATCAAGAAGAGTTGAATCTTTTCGGTCCAATGTTACACAACAGGAATATAAGATCAAACCGTTTGTCACGTGTTCCACGCGTTATGTGGTATATCTATTGCGTTGTCCGTGTGGCCTGGAATATGTGGGCCGCACAATACGCAAACTGCACGTACGATTAAACGAGCACGTGGGCAATATTATCAAGTCTTTTCCTAAACATAGCGTGTCGAGACATTATGCCTCATGCCACAATAGTGATCCAAAAGGCACCATGTTTATTGGGATTGACAAATACCCTGGTGATTGGAGGGGTAGTAACTTGACAAGAGGGGTCTCTAGATTAGAGACCAGCTGGATCTATCGGCTTAAAACCTATGCCCCCTATGGGCTTAACATTGATTGGGATATAAACTCCTTCATCAACAATTCTTGATCGATGTCTAACATATGTAGCTTATAGTGGTGAGCTTTACACATGTGTGATCTTAGATACACTTTACCTCTGTTGAGTGCCCTTTTTTAATGTTTTTTATATATATATATTTGCCATGCAATGTATATAAAATTTTTATATATTTTTTGTTACTAATACTTTGTTAGTTTATTATGGTTGTTTGGCATGGTCGGAGTTCCCTGCATACTCGTTATCTGCCGCATGATGGTGCCATAGTCCCTGGTGGCCCAATGTGACTATCTGTATATATTGGTCTAATGAGCTCTTTTGGGCTTATATTATCATATGATTAGTTGTGTTTCCTCACTGACAATGATCTATTTTTCATTGCAATAAGGTGAATTTGGGAGGCGGTGTGTGGTATTTTGTGCTTTCAAGCGGTGACACGCTTGTTATCCTCATACCGCATCCCGATACTCTTTGTGAAGGTTTTTTGGCTATTGTTATTTTCCATGCCTATTTCCGGTTCCGGGCGGTGACACGCATATGGACCGCATCGGGAGGTTTGGATGTCGTTTGATATCCTTCCTGTTCCGGGTGATCATCTCGTGGGAGTTCGTCTTCCGTAATTGAGATCCGCCCATGACCCTGCCCCTCTCTCGTATCCTCAGCGTATAAATGACGGACGCTTACCGCAGGCCACACCCCCTGACGACGTCAGCATCTGACGAAACGCGTAGGAGGAGCCTGCGGTGCGTCACGTTGGGCCCACGAGAGAGACGCGGCGGCCATTTTGTTGGCAGGATACGAGTTCCAGGGAAGCTCCGATACATGCTTACCACACACGCCTGATTACCTGCTTTTTAATGTGAGTTGCCACTTTACTGTCCTTTACAATAAAAGTTAGCTTTACAGTATAACGCTATGGGAGTTGTCCCCTTCCTTTTTTATGTGACTACACTGGATCTGGAGTAAAGCGGGCACTAACTTGCTAACCTAACTGGTGGAGAGTTCACAGGCAGTTTATGATCTCTGTCGTGGGGGTCATATCCTTATGGTAAGAGGCTAATTCTATTGGTGGTGGCGGTTCTCTTCACACAAGGTGTTCATGATTTTGAAGTGACTATAGGAGCACCCTGTCCTCTCCTGTTTGGATTCTGCAGTATACAGATTTGGACTGTTTATTGTTTGTATATATGGACTATGTGGTCCCTCAGTTCAATTTAGCGCCACACCTGCTTTGCTTTTAACTGTTTTGAAAGATCTATAGTTCTGATTCATGGATCAATGTGTTGGCAGCTCATTCAGTTTTTTATGTTATTTGTGATTTATCCCAATTTTTTATATATGCGCAGCATATTCCCTACAATAATTTGTATATTGGTACTAGAAGTATCCACATTAAAAATCTCAAGGTTCCTGACATTCCGCAATGTGAAAATGGAAGTGTACATTCATTCCATCATAATGTGCAAAAGCAATGTCATTTTATTTTTTTAATAAACAAAAGCCACAGCTTTTTGACCAATAATCACAGAGCACACAAGGCTCAGTGTCCACCCCCAAATGTAAAACAATGCAGTGCATGGTCACCGGAAACCAAAGGGGTTAATCTGGATTCTTAGCACATGGCCAGGATGAAGGTACCCACACAGAAAGGAGTTCCACCCTAAATTTATACTTACCTCCATCTTCTCGCTCCGAGTCACCTGAAAAACAAATGGATAATCGCAATTTTTATTTTCTTTTACTTACCTTGTAGAGAAAATATACTTACCTTACTTCCTCTTCCTCCCCTCCGCGGCACTTCCTGGCTTGCAATGATTCCTGGGAGCTGAACGTCATCGCTCCCAGGAATCATTGCGCCTGCACCGGCCCCGACGTCAGTTCCGGGGCGCGCACGTCATCCCCTTCTAAACAGCTTCTGGGAATTCCCAGAAGCTGTGGAGGGATGACGCGCGAGCACCGGAAGTGACGGCGGGGCCGGTGCAGTGCATCGTGGGACCGAAGAAGAAGGAAGAGGACGCAGAAGAGGATTGCGCTGGCTTCAAGCTGCCCACACCTGAGATGGCAGCGCTGGACAAGACCTTTTCAAGGTAAGTATTTCTTCTAACAGGTAAGTGCGACCCGGGACAGATCAGAGGCTATCCATTGTGGAATGTACCAACCCTGACTGTCCCGGGGGGATTTTTATTAAAAAATGTATAACCAGGGTGGAACTCCGCTTTAACCACTTGCCGACTGCCGCACGACTATCTACGTCGGCGGTCAGCCCCTCACAGGCAAAGTGACGTAGGTCTACGTCGCTAGCCTGTGAGGGTCTAGGGAGCGAGCGCTCCCGCATGGTCACGGACTCCCCCGCGCGTGTGACCGGCGGACCCGATGTCCGCCGGTCACTCTGCGATCGCCGCTGCAGAGGGAGAAAGTCAGGCAGCTAGTGTAAACAAGCCGCCTGTCATTCTCCCCTGTATAGAAACTGTGATCACACGGTTCTACTATGTAGAACCGTTGATCACTGTTTCTACAGCTCAACAGACAGCCAATCACAGTTAGAATCACGCCTCTAGGGACACACACAGCCCCTCCCTCTGAAATAAAGTTAACCCCTTCACTACCAATGTAATTTTACAGTGACAGTGCATATATATAGCACTGATTACTGTAGTAATGTCACTGGTACCCCCAAAAGTGTCAAAAATGTCAGTCAGGGGTCCGATCTGTCCGCCGCAATGTCGCAGTACCGCAAAAAAAAATTACGCCATTACGCGTTAAAAAAAAACACCAAAAATGACAAAAATCTTTCCCTTTGTTAGTAAACGCGATAACTTTTGCGCAAACCAATCAAAATACGCTTTTTGCGATTTTTTTTACCAAACATATGTAGCATAAAACAAATTGGCCGAAAATGTTAAAAAATTTTGATTTTTACATTTTTTTTGGGGGAATTTCAAAAAATGTTAAAAATATTGTTATTTTTGCAAAATTGACGCTCTTTTTTTGTTTATAGCGCGTGATCAAAAAATCGCACAGGTGATCAAATACCACCAAAAGAAAGCTCTGTTTGTGGGAAAAAAAGGACGTCAAATTCATTTAGGTACAGCGTTGCACGACCGCGCAATTGTCCGTTAAAGTCACGCAGTACCGAATCGCAAAATACCCCCTGGTCAGGAAGGGGGTAAAATCTTCCGGGGCTTAAGTGGTTAAGGGAAGGCTGAGTGTCCACCCCCCAAATTAAACATGTAGTGACCTTTCTGTACGGTCATCCTGGCCATGTCCTAAGGATCCAGATGAACCCCTTTGGTTTTCTGTGACTGTGACCATGCACCACATTTTTTTACATTTGAGCCTTGTGTGGTCTGTGATTAGAGACTTGGCCAAAAAAGCTGGAGGATCCTTGGCACCCACAGGAGGGCAGACAAAGGGGAAGGAGTAGGTGGTACAGATCTGCATGGCTTCCGTCACCAGGAAGTGAGGGGAGCACCTTGACCCGCCGTGTGCATAGACAGAAGATTGGATCAGATTCCCTCCACCTTACACATCTACTGCAGTCATTAATTATACATTTACCTCTACATTCCCATCAAGCAGCTTTAACCCTCCGGAGGGACGAGGGACACATTATAACGATTACACATTATAACGATTACACATTATGTTCACAAAAGCTGCCATCAGTGTCTGCTTGTGTCTTCCAACCGCTCAGCAGCTCTTTCCTGCCGCACTTCACTAGTGGCCTCAGAGCTGCGCAGGAGCCGCCTCTTCTTCTTCATGCCCGCCCCGGACACCTCACCCCCTGCCCCCACGCCCACCACAAACACGTCACTCCCTGCCCCCACGCCCACCACAAACACGTCACCCCCTGCCCTAGACTTGTGGGAGATGGGGAGTGCAGCTTGTATGGATGCCTGGTCGGTCAGTCTTCCTCCTGCGTGCCATAGGTTCGCCATCACTGCTCTAAGGCCTCATACCACATTTCCTTTCTAGTGACATCTCTCCAGTCCAGTATGGCTTCCTCTGATCCAGGCCCATCCTGCTGGGCCAAGTGTTGCTGCAACCTCCAGAGAAACTCCTCCTCATATGGGGACTCTGCACGGGTGTTATCTCGCTCCATAACGTTACCGGCGTCTCCGAGCTGCTTCTCCTCACACTAAGACGCCATCCCACCGCTGCCACCAATGTAACGGAACAGGGCACCTGAAGGAGTTAACTCCATTTTTCTTATGCAATCATCTGTTCCCATTAGATAAGTCTGAGCCACACCTAACATTGAGGTATATGCAATATTTAGTAACTTATCTGGAGCTCAAGATCCAGCTTTGCGGAGAAATGTTTTTCTTTTCTTTAGTTATCTATATGATTTTAGCTAAATTGCACTTTTTGTATATGCTCATAGAATGTTGCCATTTCAGCATGTTTCCTGATAAGAGAACCACTACTCCACCCTGCTTCTATCTATATAAACTGGATACAATATTAAAACTTTTGAGAATTGATTCACCCATAAACCTGTCTGCATGTCTCATTCTGTGGTGAATTCTCTCTCCCGGGTACCTGCTTACATATAATTGACTGGTCATCTGATGGTCGGATGGCTATCCATAGAAGGGTCAAGCTGACCACCAACAGCACCCCGGACTGGGAACCTCCATTGACAGATGCTCCTACTGCTTCCCGAGGGCTCCAAGCACTCCACCAGACACCGTAAGCACCTCAGACCCCACGAACCGCCACAGCTTGGTTGGGGTCTCGCCGTCTTCTACCCAGCACTGCTCATCAGAGGCCATCGTGGTACACCCCGTACTGCTCACCGGAGGCCATCTTGGTACACCCCGTACTGCTCACCGGAGGCCATCTTGGTACACCCCGTACTGCTCACCGGAGGCCATCTTGGTACACCCCGTACTGCTCACCGGAGGCCATCTTGGTACACCCCGTACTACTCACCGGAGGCCATCTTGGTACACCCCGTACTGCTCACCGGAGGCCATCTTCGTACACCCCGTACTGCTCACCGGAGGCCATCTTGGTACACCCCGTACTGTTCACCGGAGGCCATCTTGGTAACCCCGTACTGCTCCGCAGAGGCCATCTTGGTACACCCCGTACTGTTCATCGGAGGCCATCTTGGTACACCCCGTACTGCTCCGCAGAGGCCATCTTGGTACACCCCGTACTGCTCACCGGAGGCCATCTTGGTACATCCTGCACTGCTCAGCAGAGGCCATCTTGGTACACCCCGCACTGCTCAGCGGAGGCCATCTTGGTACACCCCGTACTGCTCACCGGAGGCCATCTTGGTACACCCTGCACTGCTCAGCAGAGGCCATCTTGGTACACCCCGCACTGCTCAGCGGAGGCCATCTTGGTACACCCCGCACTGCTCAGCGGAGGCCATCTTGGTACACCCCGCACTGCTCAGCGAAGGCCATCTTGGTACACCCCGCACTGCTCAGCGGAGGCCATCTTGGTACACCCCATACGGCTCAGCGAAGTTCATCTTGGTACACCCCGTACTGCTCAGCGAAGGCCATCTTGGTACACACTGAAATGCCCAGCGAAGGCCATCTTGGTACACCCCGCACTGCTCAGTGGAGGCCATCTTGGTACACCCCGCACTGCTCAGTGGAGGCCATCTTGGTACACCCCGCACTGCTCAGCGGAGGCCATCTTGGTACACCCTGCACTGCTCAGCGGAGGTGATCTATGTACACCCTGCACTGTTTAACGAAGGCCATCTTGGTACACCCTGCACTGCTCTGCGGAGGTCATCTTGGTACACCCCATACGGCTCAGCGAAGTTCATCTTGGTACACCCCGTACTGCTCAGTGAAGGCCATCTTGGTACACCCCGCACTGCTCAGCGGAGGCCATCTTGGTACACCTTGCACTGCCCAGCGAAGGCCATCTTGATACACCCCGCACTGCTCAGCGGAGGCCATCTTGGTACACCCTGCACTGCTCAGCGGAGGCCATCTTGGTTCACCCTGCACTGCCCAGCGAATGCCATCTTGGTACACCCTGCACTCCCCAGCGAAGGCCATCTTGGTACACCCCGTACTGCTCAGTGAAGGCCATCTTGGTACACCCCGCACTGCTCAGCGAAGGCCATCTTGGTACACCCCGCACTGCTCAGCGGAGGCCATCTTGGTACACCCCGTACTGCTCGGCGAAGTTCATCTTGGTACACCCCGTACTGCTCAGCAGAGGCCATCTTGGTACACCCCACACTGCTCAGCGGAGGCCATCTTGGTACACCCCGTACTGCTCGGCGAAGGTCATCTTGGTACACCCCGTACTGCTCAGCAGAGGCCATCTTGGTACACCCCACACTGCTCAGCGGAGGCCATCTTGGTACACCCCGTACTGCTCGGCGAAGGTCATCTTGGAACACCCAGCACTGCTCAGCGGAGGCCATCTTGGTACACCCCGCACTGCTCAGCGGAGGCCATCTTGGTACACCCCGTACTGCTCGGCGAAGGTCATCTTGGTACACCCCGTACTGCTCAGGAGAGGCCATCTTGGTACACCCCACACTGCTCAGCGGAGGCCATCTTGGTACACCCCGTACTGCTCGGCGAAGGTCATCTTGGAACACCCAGCACTGCTCAGCGGAGGCCATCTTGGTACACCCCATACTTCTTCGGCGAAGGTCATCTTGGTACACCCAGCACTGCTCAGCTGAGGCCATCTTGGAACACCCTGCATTGCTCAGCGGAGGCCATCTTGGTAAACCCTGCACTGCCCAGCGAAGGCCATCTTGGTAAACCCCCCACTGCCCAGCGAAGGCCATCTTGGTACACCCCGTACTGCTCACCGGAGGCCATCTTGGTACACCCCGTACTGCTCACCGGAGGCCATCTTGGTACACCCCGTACTGTTCACCGGAGGCCATCTTGGTAACCCCGTACTGCTCCGCAGAGGCCATCTTGGTACACCCCGTACTGTTCATCGGAGGCCATCTTGGTACACCCCGTACTGCTCCGCAGAGGCCATCTTGGTACACCCCGTACTGCTCACCGGAGGCCATCTTGGTACATCCTGCACTGCTCAGCAGAGGCCATCTTGGTACACCCCGCACTGCTCAGCGGAGGCCATCTTGGTACACCCCGTACTGCTCACCGGAGGCCATCTTGGTACACCCTGCACTGCTCAGCAGAGGCCATCTTGGTACACCCCGCACTGCTCAGCGGAGGCCATCTTGGTACACCCCGCACTGCTCAGCGGAGGCCATCTTGGTACACCCCGCACTGCTCAGCGAAGGCCATCTTGGTACACCCCGCACTGCTCAGCGGAGGCCATCTTGGTACACCCCATACGGCTCAGCGAAGTTCATCTTGGTACACCCCATACTGCTCAGCGAAGGCCATCTTGGTACACACTGAAATGCCCAGCGAAGGCCATCTTGGTACACCCCGCACTGCTCAGTGGAGGCCATCTTGGTACACCCCGCACTGCTCAGTGGAGGCCATCTTGGTACACCCCGCACTGCTCAGCGGAGGCCATCTTGGTACACCCTGCACTGCTCAGCGGAGGTGATCTATGTACACCCTGCACTGTTTAACGAAGGCCATCTTGGTACACCCTGCACTGCTCTGCGGAGGTCATCTTGGTACACCCCATACGGCTCAGCGAAGTTCATCTTGGTACACCCCGTACTGCTCAGTGAAGGCCATCTTGGTACACCCCGCACTGCTCAGCGGAGGCCATCTTGGTACACCTTGCACTGCCCAGCGAAGGCCATCTTGATACACCCCGCACTGCTCAGCGGAGGCCATCTTGGTACACCCTGCACTGCTCAGCGGAGGCCATCTTGGTTCACCCTGCACTGCCCAGCGAATGCCATCTTGGTACACCCTGCACTCCCCAGCGAAGGCCATCTTGGTACACCCCGTACTGCTCAGTGAAGGCCATCTTGGTACACCCCGCACTGCTCAGCGAAGGCCATCTTGGTACACCCCGCACTGCTCAGCGGAGGCCATCTTGGTACACCCCGTACTGCTCGGCGAAGTTCATCTTGGTACACCCCGTACTGCTCAGCAGAGGCCATCTTGGTACACCCCACACTGCTCAGCGGAGGCCATCTTGGTACACCCCGTACTGCTCGGCGAAGGTCATCTTGGTACACCCCGTACTGCTCAGCAGAGGCCATCTTGGTACACCCCACACTGCTCAGCGGAGGCCATCTTGGTACACCCCGTACTGCTCGGCGAAGGTCATCTTGGAACACCCAGCACTGCTCAGCG
This sequence comes from Pelophylax lessonae, assembly GCF_965119305.1. Taxonomy (NCBI): domain Eukaryota; kingdom Metazoa; phylum Chordata; class Amphibia; order Anura; family Ranidae; genus Pelophylax; species Pelophylax lessonae. Next base: position 236,685,318 of record NC_138778.1, read on the forward strand.
GAGGCCATCTTGGTACACCCCGCACTGCTCAGCGGAGGCCATCTTGGTACACCCCGTACTGCTCGGCGAAGGTCATCTTGGTACACCCCGTACTGCTCAGCAGAGGCCATCTTGGTACACCCCACACTGCTCAGCGGAGGCCATCTTGGTACACCCCGTACTGCTCGGCGAAGGTCATCTTGGAACACCCAGCACTGCTCAGCGGAGGCCATCTTGGTACACCCCATACTTCTTCGGCGAAGGTCATCTTGGTACACCCAGCACTGCTCAGCTGGGGCCATCTTGGAACACCCTGCATTGCTCAGCGGAGGCCATCTTGGTAAACCCTGCACTGCCCAGCGAAGGCCATCTTGGTAAACCCCCCACTGCCCAGCGAAGGCCATCTTGGTACACCCTGCACTGCCCAGCGAAGGCCATCTTGGTACACCCCGCACTGCCCAGCGAAGGTCATCTTGGTACACCCAGCACTGCTCAGCTGAGGCCATCTTGGAACACCCTGCATTGCTCAGCGGAGGCCATCTTGGTAAACCCTGCACTGCCCAGCGAAGGCCATCTTGGTAAACCCCCCACTGCCCAGCGAAGGCCATCTTGGTACACCCTGCACTGCCCAGCGAAGGCCATCTTGGTACACCCCGCACTGCCCAGCGAAGGTCATCTTGGTACACCCAGCACTGCTCAGCTGAGGCCATCTTGGAACACCCTGCATTGCTCAGCGGAGGCCATCTTGGTAAACCCTGCACTGCCCAGCGAAGGCCATCTTGGTACACCCCGCACTGCCCAGCGAAGGTCATCTTGGTACACCCAGCACTGCTCAGCTGAGGCCATCTTGGAACACCCTGCATTGCTCAGCGGAGGCCATCTTGGTAAACCCTGCACTGCCCAGCGAAGGCCATCTTGGTAAACCCCCCACTGCCCAGCGAAGGCCATCTTGGTACACCCCGCACTGCCCAGCGAAGGCCATCTTGGTACACCCCGCACTGCTCAGCGGAAGCCATCTTGGTACACCCCCCACTGCCCAGCGAAGGCCATCTTGGTACACCCTGCACTGCTCAGCGGAGGCCATCTTGGTACACCTAGCACTGCTCAGCGGAGGCCATCTTGGTACACCTTGCACTGCCCAGCGAAGGGCATCTTGGTACACCCTGCAGTGCTCAGCGGAGGCCATCTTGGTACACCCAGCACTGCTCAGCGGAGGCCATCTTGGTACACCCCGCACTGCTCAGCAGAGGCCATCTTGGTACACCCCGCACTGCCCAGCGTCCCCAATATCTCCATAAAGAGGACCGGTCACCCTCATTTCTTCTCATAGCGATAAAAGGGATCAAAAAAATTAAAGGGCGATTGTAAGACATGTAAACAGCGCCCCGCCCCCTCACACACAGAAGTGAAAACATACGCAGGTCACGCCCACATACATACACTGCGACCGCACCCAACACGTGACGTATCGCCGCGATCGTCAGAACGAGAGCAATAATTCTATCAGCCGATCTCCTCTGCAACTCCAACCCAGAGAACATTCATTGTACAGAGGAGATTGTTAGGTTCCACGGGCGTTCAGTATTTATATACTCGCTGTGACATCATCATTACCATTATACATGGAACGCCGGAATATATTCCAAGGAAATTGCTTTGAAAAATCAACGCAAATACTGCGTGTCATAAAAGAAGGCGTGTCCTAAAAAAGGCGTGTCATAAAAAAAGGCGTGTCATAAAAAAGGCGTGTCATATAAAAAGGCGTGTCCTAAAAGAAGGCGTGACATAAAAGAAGGCGTGTCATAAAAGAAGGCGTGACATAAAAGAAGGCGTGTCATAAAAGAAGGTGTGACATAAAAGAAGGCGTGTCCTAAAAAGGCGTGTCATATAATAAGGCGTGCAATAAAATAAGGCGTGTCATATAAAAAGGCGTGTCATATAATAAGGCGTGTCATAAAAGAAGGCGTGTCATATAATAAGGCGTGTGATAAAATAATGTCCCGCCTTCTGTGGATTGGCTGGGAGGAATGTGATTGGGTTCCTCCCATGTGACGTCACTATCCCTCTATACCGAGGAGAAGATTCTATATACATGGGAGGGGGCGGGGAAAACGGAGAGATGGGCGGGGTCGCACCACACTGACGGACACATAACAGATTCGGCGGGGACGCGCACGTGCACGAGCAATCACACATCGATGGCTCCGCCCAGTCCGCCTTCCACCACCAATAGGAACGATTAAAGGTGACAACGTGTGAGGAGAGCACCAATCACCGGCTAGGGCGGAGCTCCGCCCTCCAATCAGCGTACAGCAAACTGAAGAAGGGGCGGGGACCATCGCTACAAATACAATGGTAGTAGCTGTGATTGGCTGGCTGTAGGGGAAGGGGCGGAGTCGGAGATCAGATGATGTTTGTTTATTCCGGATGTGGAAGAAGCCGGGAGAAGAATGGAGACGGAGCCGGGGGGAGGGGAGAGCGCCTGTCTGTCCTACAACCAGGACTGCACGTATGGAGGAAACCAACTATATACATGGGGGGGGATACCAACTATATACATGGGGGGGATACCAACTATACTATACATGGGGGGATACCAACTATACTATACATGGGGGGATACCAACTATACTATACATGGGGAGATACCAACTATACTATACATGGGGGGATACCAACTATACTATACATGGGGGGGATACCAACTATACTATACATGGGGGGGATACCAACTATACTATACATGGGGGGATACCAACTATACTATACATGGGGGGATACCAACTATACTATACATGGGGGGGATACCAACTATACTATACATGGGGGGATACCAACTATACTATACATGGGGGGATACCAACTATACTATACATGGGGGGATACCAACTATACTATACATGGGGGGATACCAACTATACTATACATGGGGGGATACCAACTATACTATACATGGGGAGATACCAACTATACTATACATGGGGGGATACCAACTATACTATACATGGGGGGATACCAACTATATACATGGGGGGATACCAACTATATACATGGGGGAGGGATACCAACTATACTATACATGGGGGGGATACCAACTATATACATGGGGGGATACCAACTATACTATACATGGGGGGATACCAACTATATACATGGGGGGGATACCAACTATACTATACATGAGGGGGGGATACCAACTATATACATGGGGGGGATACCAACTATATACATGGGGGGATACCAACTATACTATACATGGGGGGGATACCAACTATACTATACATGGGGGGGATACCAACTATATACATGGGGGGGATACCAACTATATACATGGGGGGGATACCAACTATACTATACATGGGGGGATACCAACTATATACATGGGGGGATACCAACTATATACATGGGGGGATACCAACTATACTATACATGGGGGGGATACCAACTATATACATGGGGGGGGGGGGGATACCAACTATATACATGGGGGGGATACCAACTATATACATGGGGGGATACCAACTATACTATACATGGGGGGATACCAACTATATACATGGGGGGGGGGATACCAACTATACTATACATGGGGGGATACCAACTATACTATACATGGGGGGATACCAACTATATACATGGGGGGATACCAACTATACTATACATGGGGGGATACCAACTATATACATGGGGGGGATACCAACTATACTATACATGGGGGGGATACCAACTATACTATACATGGGGGGGGGGATACCAACTATACTATACATGGGGGGGGGGATACCAACTATACTATACATGGGGGGGGGGGTACCAACTATACTATACATGGGGGGGGGGGGGGATACCAACTATATACATGGGGGGATACCAACTATATACATGGGGGGGATACCAACTATACTATACATGGGGGGGATACCAACTATACTATACATGGGGGGATACCAACTATACTATACATGGGGGGGGTACCAACTATACTATACATGGGGGGGGGGGGGATACCAACTATATACATGGGGGGATACCAACTATATACATGGGGGGATACCAACTATACTATACATGGGGGGAGATACCAACTATATACATGGGGGGGATACCAACTATACTATACATGGGGGGGATACCAACTATATACATGGGGGGGATACCAACTATACTATACATGGGGGGGATACCAACTATACTATACATGGGGGGGATACCAACTATACTATACATGGGGGGATACCAACTATATACATGGGGGGGATACCAACTATACTATACATGGGGGGATACCAACTATATACATGGGGGGATACCAACTATATACATGGGGGGATACCAACTATACTATACATGGGGGGGATACCAACTATATACATGGGGGGGGGGGATACCAACTATATACATGGGGGGGATACCAACTATATACATGGGGGGATACCAACTACCAACTATATACATGGGGGGATACCAACTATACTATACATGGGGGGATACCAACTATATACATGGGGGGATACCAACTATACTATACATGGGGGGATACCAACTATACTATACATGGGGGGGATACCAACTATATACATGGGGGGGGGGGATACCAACTATACTATACATGGGGGGATACCAACTATACTATACATGGGGGGATACCAACTATATACATGGGGGGATACCAACTATACTATACATGGGGGGATACCAACTATATACATGGGGGGGATACCAACTATACTATACATGGGGGGGATACCAACTATACTATACATGGGGGGGATACCAACTATACTATACATGGGGGGGGGGATACCAACTATACTATACATGGGGGGGGGGATACCAACTATACTATACATGGGGGGGGGGGGGGTACCAACTATACTATACATGGGGGGGGGGGGATACCAACTATATACATGGGGGGATACCAACTATATACATGGGGGGGATACCAACTATACTATACATGGGGGGGATACCAACTATACTATACATGGGGGGATACCAACTATACTATACATGGGGGGGGGGGTACCAACTATACTATACATGGGGGGGGGGGGGGATACCAACTATATACATGGGGGGATACCAACTATATACATGGGGGGATACCAACTATACTATACATGGGGGGAGATACCAACTATATACATGGGGGGATACCAACTATATACATGGGGGGGATACCAACTATACTATACATGGGGGGGGATACCAACTATACTATACATGGGGGGGATACCAACTATATACATGGGGGGATACCAACTATATACATGGGGGGGATACCAACTATACTATACATGGGGGGATACCAACTATATACATGGGGGGAGATACCAACTATATACATGGGGGGAGATACCAACTATATACATGGGGGGATACCAACTATACTATACATGGGGGGATACCAACTATACTATACATGGGGGGATACCAACTATATACATGGGGGGGATACCAACTATACTATACATGGGGGGATACCAACTATACTATACATGGGGGGATACCAACTATATACATGGGGGGAGATACCAACTATATACATGGGGGGATACCAACTATACTATACATGGGGGGGGGGGGGATACCAACTATACTATACATGGGGGGGGGGGATACCAACTATACTATACATGGGGGGGGGGGGATACCAACTATATACATGGGGGGATACCAACTATATACATGGGGGGATACCAACTATATACATGGGGGGGATACCAACTATACTATACATGGGGGGATACCAACTATACTATACATGGGGGGATACCAACTATATACATGGGGGGAGATACCAACTATATACATGGGGGGATACCAACTATATACATGGGGGGAGATACCAACTATACTATACATGGGGGGATACCAACTATACTATACATGGGGGGATACCAACTATACTATACATGGGGGGATACCAACTATATACATGGGGGGAGATACCAACTATATACATGGGGGGATACCAACTATATACATGGGGGGAGATACCAACTATACTATACATGGGGGGATACCAACTATACTATACATGGGGGGATACCAACTATACTATACATGGGGGGATACCAACTATACTATACATGGGGGGGATACCAACTATACTATACATGGGGGGAGATACCAACTATATACATGGGGGGATACCAACTATACTATACATGGGGGGGATACCAACTATATACATGGGGGGATACCAACTATATACATGGGGGGGATACCAACTATACTATACATGGGGGGGATACCAACTATACTATACATGGGGGGGATACCAACTATACTATACATGGGGGGGATACCAACTATATACATGGGGGGAGATACCAACTATATACATGGGGGGATACCAACTATACTATACATGGGGGGGATACCAACTATATACATGGGGGGAGATACCAACTATATACATGGGGGGAGATACCAACTATATACATGGGGGGATACCAACTATACTATACATGGGGGGATACCAACTATACTATACATGGGGGGATACCAACTATATACATGGGGGGAGATACCAACTATATACATGGGGGGATACCAACTATACTATACATGGGGGGGATACCAACTATACTATACATGGGGGGATACCAACTATACTATACATGGGGGGATACCAACTATATACATGGGGGGAGATACCAACTATATACATGGGGGGATACCAACTATACTATACATGGGGGGATACCAACTATATACATGGGGGGGATACCAACTATACTATACATGGGGGGATACCAACTATACTATACATGGGGGGGGGGGGATACCAACTATACTATACATGGGGGGGGGGGATACCAACTATACTATACATGGGGGGGGGGGGATACCAACTATACTATACATGGGGGGGGGGATACCAACTATACTATACATGGGGGGGGGGGATACCAACTATATACATGGGGGGATACCAACTATATACATGGGGGGGATACCAACTATACTATACATGGGGGGATACCAACTATACTATACATGGGGGGATACCAACTATATACATGGGGGGATACCAACTATACTATACATGGGGGGATACCAACTATATACATGGGGGGGATACCAACTATACTATACATGGGGGGGATACCAACTATACTATACATGGGGGGGGGGATACCAACTATACTATACATGGGGGGGGGGGTACCAACTATACTATACATGGGGGGGGGGGGATACCAACTATATACATGGGGGGATACCAACTATATACATGGGGGGGATACCAACTATACTATACATGGGGGGGATACCAACTATACTATACATGGGGGGATACCAACTATACTATACATGGGGGGGGGGGTACCAACTATACTATACATGGGGGGGGGGGGATACCAACTATATACATGGGGGGATACCAACTATATACATGGGGGGATACCAACTATACTATACATGGGGGGAGATACCAACTATATACATGGGGGGGAATACCAACTATACTATACATGGGGGGGATACCAACTATATACATGGGGGGGATACCAACTATACTATACATGGGGGGGATACCAACTATACTATACATGGGGGGGATACCAACTATATACATGGGGGGATACCAACTATATACATGGGGGGGATACCAACTATACTATACATGGGGGGATACCAACTATATACATGGGGGGAGATACCAACTATATACATGGGGGGAGATACCAACTATATACATGGGGGGATACCAACTATACTATACATGGGGGGATACCAACTATACTATACATGGGGGGATACCAACTATATACATGGGGGGGATACCAACTATACTATACATGGGGGGATACCAACTATATACATGGGGGGATACCAACTATATACATGGGGGGATACCAACTATACTATACATGGGGGGGATACCAACTATATACATGGGGGGGGGGATACCAACTATATACATGGGGGGGATACCAACTATATACATGGGGGGATACCAACTATACTATACATGGGGGGATACCAACTATATACATGGGGGGATACCAACTATACTATACATGGGGGGATACCAACTATACTATACATGGGGGGGATACCAACTATATACATGGGGGGGGGGGATACCAACTATACTATACATGGGGGGATACCAACTATACTATACATGGGGGGATACCAACTATATACATGGGGGGATACCAACTATACTATACATGGGGGGATACCAACTATATACATGGGGGGGATACCAACTATACTATACATGGGGGGGATACCAACTATACTATACATGGGGGGGATACCAACTATACTATACATGGGGGGGGGGATACCAACTATACTATACATGGGGGGGGGGGATACCAACTATACTATACATGGGGGGGGGGGTACCAACTATACTATACATGGGGGGGGGGGATACCAACTATATACATGGGGGGATACCAACTATATACATGGGGGGGTACCAACTATACTATACATGGGGGGGATACCAACTATACTATACATGGGGGGATACCAACTATACTATACATGGGGGGGGGGGGTACCAACTATACTATACATGGGGGGGGGGGGATACCAACTATATACATGGGGGGATACCAACTATATACATGGGGGGATACCAACTATACTATACATGGGGGGAGATACCAACTATATACATGGGGGGATACCAACTATATACATGGGGGGGATACCAACTATACTATACATGGGGGGATACCAACTATACTATACATGGGGGGATACCAACTATACTATACATGGGGAGATACCAACTATACTATACATGGGGGGATACCAACTATACTATACATGGGGGGGATACCAACTATACTATACATGGGGGGGATACCAACTATACTATACATGGGGGGATACCAACTATACTATACATGGGGGGATACCAACTATACTATACATGGGGGGGATACCAACTATACTATACATGGGGGGATACCAACTATACTATACATGGGGGGATACCAACTATACTATACATGGGGGGATACCAACTATACTATACATGGGGGGGATACCAACTATACTATACATGGGGGGGATACCAACTATACTATACATGGGGGGATACCAACTATACTATACATGGGGGGATACCAACTATACTATACATGGGGGGGATACCAACTATACTATACATGGGGGGGATACCAACTATACTATACATGGGGGGATACCAACTATACTATACATGGGGGGATACCAACTATACTATACATGGGGGGGATACCAACTATACTATACATGGGGGGGATACCAACTATATACATGGGGGGGGATACCAACTATACTATACATGGGGGAGGGATACCAACTATACTATACATGGGGGGATACCAACTATACTATACATGGGGGAGGGATACCAACTATACTATACATGGGGGGGATACCAACTATACTATACATGGGGGGATACCAACTATATACATGGGGGGATACCAACTATATACATGGGGGAGGGATACCAACTATACTATACATGGGGGGGATACCAACTATATACATGGGGGAGGGATACCAACTATACTATACATGGGGGGGATACCAACTATATACATGGGGGGATACCAACTATATACATGGGGGAGGGATACCAACTATACTATACATGGGGGGGATACCAACTATATACATGGGGGGATACCAACTATACTATACATGGGGGGATACCAACTATATACATGGGGGGGATACCAACTATACTATACATGAGGGGGATACCAACTATATACATGGGGGGGATACCAACTATATACATGGGGGGATACCAACTATACTATACATGGGGGGGATACCAACTATACTATACATGGGGGGGATACCAACTATATACATGGGGGGGATACCAACTATATACATGGGGGGATACCAACTATACTATACATGGGGGATACCAACTATATACATGGGGGGATACCAACTATATACATGGGGGGATACCAACTATACTATACATGGGGGGGATACCAACTATATACATGGGGGGGGGGGATACCAACTATATACATGGGGGGGATACCAACTATATACATGGGGGGATACCAACTATACTATACATGGGGGGATACCAACTATATACATGGGGGGGGGGGATACCAACTATACTATACATGGGGGGATACCAACTATACTATACATGGGGGGATACCAACTATATACATGGGGGGATACCAACTATACTATACATGGGGGGATACCAACTATATACATGGGGGGGATACCAACTATACTATACATGGGGGGATACCAACTATACTATACATGGGGGGGGGGATACCAACTATACTATACATGGGGGGGGGGGATACCAACTATACTATACATGGGGGGGGGGTACCAACTATACTATACATGGGGGGGGGGGGGGATACCAACTATATACATGGGGGGATACCAACTATATACATGGGGGGGATACCAACTATACTATACATGGGGGGGATACCAACTATACTATACATGGGGGGATACCAACTATACTATACATGGGGGGGGTACCAACTATACTATACATGGGGGGGGGGGGGATACCAACTATATACATGGGGGGATACCAACTATATACATGGGGGGATACCAACTATACTATACATGGGGGGAGATACCAACTATATACATGGGGGGGATACCAACTATACTATACATGGGGGGGATACCAACTATATACATGGGGGGGATACCAACTATACTATACATGGGGGGGATACCAACTATACTATACATGGGGGGGATACCAACTATATACATGGGGGGATACCAACTATATACATGGGGGGGATACCAACTATACTATACATGGGGGGATACCAACTATATACATGGGGGGAGATACCAACTATATACATGGGGGAGTACCAACTATATACATGGGGGGATACCAACTATACTATACATGGGGGGATACCAACTATACTATACATGGGGGGATACCAACTATATACATGGGGGGATACCAACTATACTATACATGGGGGGATACCAACTATATACATGGGGGGATACCAACTATATACATGGGGGATACCAACTATACTATACATGGGGGGGATACCAACTATATACATGGGGGGGGGGGATACCAACTATATACATGGGGGGGATACCAACTATATACATGGGGGGATACCAACTATACTATACATGGGGGGATACCAACTATATACATGGGGGGATACCAACTATACTATACATGGGGGGATACCAACTATACTATACATGGGGGGATACCAACTATATACATGGGGGGGGGGGGGATACCAACTATACTATACATGGGGGGATACCAACTATACTATACATGGGGGGATACCAACTATATACATGGGGGGATACCAACTATACTATACATGGGGGGATACCAACTATATACATGGGGGGGATACCAACTATACTATACATGGGGGGGATACCAACTATACTATACATGGGGGGGATACCAACTATACTATACATGGGGGGGGGGATACCAACTATACTATACATGGGGGGGGGATACCAACTATACTATACATGGGGGGGGGGGGGTACCAACTATACTATACATGGGGGGGGGGGGGATACCAACTATATACATGGGGGGATACCAACTATATACATGGGGGGGATACCAACTATACTATACATGGGGGGGATACCAACTATACTATACATGGGGGGATACCAACTATACTATACATGGGGGGGGGGGTACCAACTATACTATACATGGGGGGGGGGGGGGGGATACCAACTATATACATGGGGGGATACCAACTATATACATGGGGGGATACCAACTATACTATACATGGGGGGAGATACCAACTATATACATGGGGGGATACCAACTATATACATGGGGGGGATACCAACTATACTATACATGGGGGGGGATACCAACTATACTATACATGGGGGGGATACCAACTATATACATGGGGGGATACCAACTATATACATGGGGGGGATACCAACTATACTATACATGGGGGGATACCAACTATATACATGGGGGGAGATACCAACTATATACATGGGGGGAGATACCAACTATATACATGGGGGGATACCAACTATACTATACATGGGGGGATACCAACTATACTATACATGGGGGGGATACCAACTATATACATGGGGGGGATACCAACTATACTATACATGGGGGGATACCAACTATACTATACATGGGGGGATACCAACTATATACATGGGGGGAGATACCAACTATATACATGGGGGGATACCAACTATACTATACATGGGGGGGGGGGGGGATACCAACTATACTATACATGGGGGGGGGGGATACCAACTATACTATACATGGGGGGGGGGGATACCAACTATATACATGGGGGATACCAACTATATACATGGGGGGATACCAACTATATACATGGGGGGGATACCAACTATACTATACATGGGGGGATACCAACTATACTATACATGGGGGGATACCAACTATATACATGGGGGGAGATACCAACTATATACATGGGGGATACCAACTATATACATGGGGGGAGATACCAACTATACTATACATGGGGGGATACCAACTATACTATACATGGGGGGATACCAACTATACTATACATGGGGGGATACCAACTATATACATGGGGGAGATACCAACTATATACATGGGGGGATACCAACTATATACATGGGGGGAGATACCAACTATACTATACATGGGGGATACCAACTATACTATACATGGGGGGATACCAACTATACTATACATGGGGGGATACCAACTATACTATACATGGGGGGGGATACCAACTATACTATACATGGGGGGAGATACCAACTATATACATGGGGGGATACCAACTATACTATACATGGGGGGGATACCAACTATATACATGGGGGGATACCAACTATATACATGGGGGGGATACCAACTATACTATACATGGGGGGGATACCAACTATACTATACATGGGGGGGATACCAACTATACTATACATGGGGGGGATACCAACTATATACATGGGGGGAGATACCAACTATATACATGGGGGGATACCAACTATACTATACATGGGGGGGATACCAACTATATACATGGGGGGAGATACCAACTATATACATGGGGGGAGATACCAACTATATACATGGGGGGATACCAACTATACTATACATGGGGGGATACCAACTATACTATACATGGGGGGATACCAACTATATACATGGGGGGAGATACCAACTATATACATGGGGGGATACCAACTATACTATACATGGGGGGGGATACCAACTATACTATACATGGGGGGATACCAACTATACTATACATGGGGGGATACCAACTATATACATGGGGGGAGATACCAACTATATACATGGGGGGATACCAACTATACTATACATGGGGGGATACCAACTATATACATGGGGGGGATACCAACTATACTATACATGGGGGGATACCAACTATACTATACATGGGGGGGGGGGGGATACCAACTATACTATACATGGGGGGATACCAACTATACTATACATGGGGGGGGGGATACCAACTATACTATACATGGGGGGGGGGGATACCAACTATACTATACATGGGGGGGGGGATACCAACTATACTATACATGGGGGGGGGGATACCAACTATATACATGGGGGGATACCAACTATATACATGGGGGGGATACCAACTATACTATACATGGGGGATACCAACTATACTATACATGGGGGGATACCAACTATATACATGGGGGGATACCAACTATACTATACATGGGGGGATACCAACTATATACATGGGGGGGATACCAACTATACTATACATGGGGGGGATACCAACTATACTATACATGGGGGGGGGGATACCAACTATACTATACATGGGGGGGGGGGGATACCAACTATACTATACATGGGGGGGGGGGGGGTACCAACTATACTATACATGGGGGGGGGGGGGATACCAACTATATACATGGGGGGATACCAACTATATACATGGGGGGGATACCAACTATACTATACATGGGGGGGATACCAACTATACTATACATGGGGGGATACCAACTATACTATACATGGGGGGGGGGGGGTACCAACTATACTATACATGGGGGGGGGGGGATACCAACTATATACATGGGGGGATACCAACTATATACATGGGGGGATACCAACTATACTATACATGGGGGGAGATACCAACTATATACATGGGGGGGAATACCAACTATACTATACATGGGGGGATACCAACTATATACATGGGGGGGATACCAACTATACTATACATGGGGGGGATACCAACTATACTATACATGGGGGGATACCAACTATATACATGGGGGGATACCAACTATATACATGGGGGGGATACCAACTATACTATACATGGGGGGATACCAACTATATACATGGGGGGAGATACCAACTATATACATGGGGGGAGATACCAACTATATACATGGGGGGATACCAACTATACTATACATGGGGGGATACCAACTATACTATACATGGGGGGATACCAACTATATACATGGGGGGGATACCAACTATACTATACATGGGGGGATACCAACTATATACATGGGGGGATACCAACTATATACATGGGGGGATACCAACTATACTATACATGGGGGGGATACCAACTATATACATGGGGGGGGGGATACCAACTATATACATGGGGGGGATACCAACTATATACATGGGGGGATACCAACTATACTATACATGGGGGGATACCAACTATATACATGGGGGGATACCAACTATACTATACATGGGGGGATACCAACTATACTATACATGGGGGGGATACCAACTATATACATGGGGGGGGGGGATACCAACTATACTATACATGGGGGGATACCAACTATACTATACATGGGGGGATACCAACTATATACATGGGGGGATACCAACTATACTATACATGGGGGGATACCAACTATATACATGGGGGGGATACCAACTATACTATACATGGGGGGGATACCAACTATACTATACATGGGGGGGATACCAACTATACTATACATGGGGGGGGGGATACCAACTATACTATACATGGGGGGGGGGATACCAACTATACTATACATGGGGGGGGGGGGTACCAACTATACTATACATGGGGGGGGGGGGGATACCAACTATATACATGGGGGGATACCAACTATATACATGGGGGGGTACCAACTATACTATACATGGGGGGGATACCAACTATACTATACATGGGGGATACCAACTATACTATACATGGGGGGGGGGGGTACCAACTATACTATACATGGGGGGGGGGGGGGGATACCAACTATATACATGGGGGGATACCAACTATATACATGGGGGATACCAACTATACTATACATGGGGGGAGATACCAACTATATACATGGGGGGATACCAACTATATACATGGGGGGGATACCAACTATACTATACATGGGGGGGGATACCAACTATACTATACATGGGGGGATACCAACTATATACATGGGGGGATACCAACTATATACATGGGGGGGATACCAACTATACTATACATGGGGGGATACCAACTATATACATGGGGGGAGATACCAACTATATACATGGGGGGAGATACCAACTATATACATGGGGGGATACCAACTATACTATACATGGGGGGATACCAACTATACTATACATGGGGGGATACCAACTATATACATGGGGGGGATACCAACTATACTATACATGGGGGGATACCAACTATACTATACATGGGGGGATACCAACTATATACATGGGGGGAGATACCAACTATATACATGGGGGGATACCAACTATACTATACATGGGGGGGGGATACCAACTATACTATACATGGGGGGGGGGATACCAACTATACTATACATGGGGGGGGGGGGGATACCAACTATATACATGGGGGGATACCAACTATATACATGGGGGGGATACCAACTATACTATACATGGGGGGATACCAACTATACTATACATGGGGGGATACCAACTATATACATGGGGGGAGATACCAACTATATACATGGGGGGATACCAACTATATACATGGGGGAGATACCAACTATACTATACATGGGGGATACCAACTATACTATACATGGGGGGATACCAACTATACTATACATGGGGGGATACCAACTATACTATACATGGGGGGATACCAACTATATACATGGGGGGAGATACCAACTATATACATGGGGGGATACCAACTATACTATACATGGGGGGGGGGGGGGATACCAACTATACTATACATGGGGGGGGGGGATACCAACTATACTATACATGGGGGGGGGGGGATACCAACTATATACATGGGGGGATACCAACTATATACATGGGGGGGATACCAACTATACTATACATGGGGGGATACCAACTATACTATACATGGGGGGATACCAACTATATACATGGGGGAGATACCAACTATATACATGGGGGGATACCAACTATATACATGGGGGGGATACCAACTATACTATACATGGGGGGGTACCAACTATACTATACATGGGGGGATACCAACTATACTATACATGGGGGGATACCAACTATACTATACATGGGGGGGGGGGGTACCAACTATACTATACATGGGGGGGGGGGGGGGATACCAACTATATACATGGGGGGATACCAACTATATACATGGGGGGATACCAACTATACTATACATGGGGGGAGATACCAACTATATACATGGGGGGATACCAACTATATACATGGGGGGGATACCAACTATACTATACATGGGGGGGGATACCAACTATACTATACATGGGGGGGATACCAACTATATACATGGGGGGATACCAACTATATACATGGGGGGGATACCAACTATACTATACATGGGGGGATACCAACTATATACATGGGGGAGATACCAACTATATACATGGGGGGAGATACCAACTATATACATGGGGGGATACCAACTATACTATACATGGGGGGATACCAACTATACTATACATGGGGGGATACCAACTATATACATGGGGGGGATACCAACTATACTATACATGGGGGGATACCAACTATACTATACATGGGGGGATACCAACTATATACATGGGGGGAGATACCAACTATATACATGGGGGGATACCAACTATACTATACATGGGGGGGGGGGGGATACCAACTATACTATACATGGGGGGGGGGGATACCAACTATACTATACATGGGGGGGGGGGATACCAACTATATACATGGGGGGATACCAACTATATACATGGGGGGGATACCAACTATACTATACATGGGGGGATACCAACTATACTATACATGGGGGGATACCAACTATATACATGGGGGGAGATACCAACTATATACATGGGGGGATACCAACTATATACATGGGGGGAGATACCAACTATACTATACATGGGGGATACCAACTATACTATACATGGGGGGATACCAACTATACTATACATGGGGGGATACCAACTATACTATACATGGGGGGATACCAACTATATACATGGGGGGAGATACCAACTATATACATGGGGGGATACCAACTATATACATGGGGGGAGATACCAACTATACTATACATGGGGGATACCAACTATACTATACATGGGGGGGATACCAACTATACTATACATGGGGGGATACCAACTATACTATACTATACATGGGGGGGATACCAACTATACTATACATGGGGGAGATACCAACTATATACATGGGGGGATACCAACTATACTATACATGGGGGGGATACCAACTATATACATGGGGGGATACCAACTATATACATGGGGGGATACCAACTATACTATACATGGGGGGATACCAACTATACTATACATGGGGGGGATACCAACTATACTATACATGGGGGGGATACCAACTATATACATGGGGGGAGATACCAACTATATACATGGGGGGATACCAACTATACTATACATGGGGGGGATACCAACTATATACAGGGGGGAGATACCACTATATACATGGGGGGAGATACCAACTATATACATGGGGGGATACCAACTATACTATACATGGGGGGATACCAACTATACTATACATGGGGGGATACCAACTATATACATGGGGGAGATACCAACTATATACATGGGGGGATACCAACTATACTATACATGGGGGGGATACCAACTATACTATACATGGGGGGATACCAACTATACTATACATGGGGGGATACCAACTATATACATGGGGGGAGATACCAACTATATACATGGGGGGATACCAACTATACTATACATGGGGGGATACCAACTATACTATACATGGGGGGGATACCAACTACTATACATGGGGGGGATACCAACTATACTATACATGGGGGGGGGGGATACCAACTATACTATACATGGGGGGGGGGGATACCAACTATACTATACATGGGGGGGGGATACCAACTATACTATACATGGGGGGGGGGGATACCAACTATACTATACATGGGGGGGGGGATACCAACTATATACATGGGGGGATACCAACTATATACATGGGGGGATACCAACTATACTATACATGGGGGGATACCAACTATACTATACATGGGGGGATACCAACTATATACATGGGGGGAGATACCAACTATATACATGGGGGGATACCAACTATATACATGGGGGGAGATACCAACTATACTATACATGGGGGGATACCAACTATACTATACATGGGGGGATACCAACTATACTATACATGGGGGGATACCAACTATACTATACATGGGGGGATACCAACTATATACATGGGGGAGATACCAACTATATACATGGGGGGATACCAACTATATACATGGGGGGAGATACCAACTATACTATACATGGGGGATACCAACTATACTATACATGGGGGGATACCAACTATACTATACATGGGGGGATACCAACTATACTATACATGGGGGGGATACCAACTATACTATACATGGGGGGGAGATACAACTATATACATGGGGGGATACCAACTATACTATACATGGGGGGGATACC